>NC_134826.1:153481166-153536122 GCF_004210375.1 Tachypleus tridentatus | reverse complement strand
AATAAGCTTGTTCTGAAAGAGTATACTAGGAATATTGACTCATAGTAAACTTTGCCAGATAATGGATCCAACTTGGCTATCTTAGGACAGAGCAGTCTCCATGGTAGTTGTAGACCTACCACTTCCTTCATGATATCACACCAACGGCCAACACATATCTTTCCTGTGGAGACAACTACTCTGAGTAATTTTACTGTTAACCAAACCAACCTGTGGCCAAATGGGACATTCTTTGAACCAGAAGTCTCTGTAATGCCATAGTTCCACAGGTTGGAGCTAGAGGGCAGAAAAATTCCAATGTACATCACTAGATATAACTGTAAGATCTAATCACATGACTTATTATTACAGTTGGGTAATTTCAACTTTGAGTCTCCAACCATTTCAGGTTTTACTACAAGATCTATAAATACCTAAGTTTTCAGTGTCTTCCATGTGAAACTTCTCCATCAGTAACAGATGAGATGCACAGATAAGCTGCTTCAGTTCCCTTAGTGCTGACTGTTCAACATATCCTTGCCTGATATGTTTAAAAAAACAACAAATGGAAGTTACTGAGAAGTTTTTCAAATTGTGATTTAAGGTAATTTAATCTAGCTTTTAACCACAGGTACAACAAATATACTATTATTCTTCATGAAGATGCTGTGTGTCATCAGGAATGTGCAATTGTTAATAAACCTTGAAATCATACATTAATATGACTTAGAAAGAAAATTTGTCACTTAATGTACTTCTTTATGTAAACTTGCCTTTGTTGTATTTTGGCATTGCTGGTATGACTTGAGCTGACGACATCACAATCTGTGTTACTAGGTTCCTTCCTACAAGTTTCACGCGACGCTGCCTTATTTGTTCCCATAGCATAATAATTAGAAGCTGAGAAAACTGTAAGAACCTGAAACATGAAGTATTTAGTTAATTAAATTACTCTATTGAGAATTACACACCTAAACTAGAAGAAATGTATCAAAATAAGTCAAGTACCACCATGAATTGAACTCTGGTGTATTATCTTAATCAACAACTTTAAGAGAAATATTGTATAATAAGCACCTATGATATTAAAGTAACACTGTATAATAAACTTATAACATTCAAGTACTAAGACAAATACCATAGGTTAAACTTCTTCAGTATTGAAGCAGTTTTCAGACTTTTATGTACTTTTATTTGTGAGTTAGGTATATCACTAGTTTTGGAATTTCTTTTAAAACTTTAATTAGAAAATTATTACTAAAGTTTTGTAGCTTGTGGAATTTGAATGTTGAAGATGCAACTTACTTTGTTTGTTAAATACTCGAACTGAATCTGCCAATGCCCAAAACTGTTGCAATAAAATAAAACAACCTTATAACCCAACTGCTTTCAAAAGATGGTGTTACCAAATGAGTGATATCATGAAGATACAAAGTGATCTTCCAGAAAGTTATTCTGTATATTTTTTAATGTACTGTTGTGTGTATTATTTCTGGTGCAACACAGCCAGAAATGAGTGTTATGAATGTTTTGATTTAGGTGATTTACTGTTTGGTTATGGCAGACTTTAGAGTTTATTGTTGTTTACTACGTGAAATATTAACATAAAGAGAAGAAACATCCACTGTGCAAAGAAGACTTAGATGGTGTGTTGGTCAACAAAAGTGCATAGCTTTTCATTAGCTACATATATATTGGAAAATATACAAAAACACTTTCTAGAAGCCCTGGTAATCTTTGCGATGTCACTTAACTCCAGCACCATTCCCAATTTTCCCCAGAAGAAGAAAGGTTTGAGTGTTAGGGTTATTATTATTTTATACTGAGACTTTTTGTACGTGTGTGGCTTTCTGATGTAATGAACAATATTAATATGGTACCACCATGGATCTTCTTGAGAGCATTACTTCAGCTTAATAATGAATGTTTCAATTTTATTAGGATATTTGTGTCACATTAAACAGAGGAGTTTGTGTACGATGTAGACTTTAGGAAAATGATTACTGAAGGTTGTACAATAAAGAAAAAACAAGTGTTTAGAATTAACGTGTTGAAGGAAATTAAACAGCAAAGTAAGAATGGCTGAATGTTGACAATGAAACAGAAATTATCCAGCAATTCTAAGAATAATGCTCTCCATATTGATCTGAGGACTTCAAAGAGAATACCTTTTACATGAAAGTAAAAAACAGTTTGCAAGAGTTTTATTCTTTTAGGTAGTTGGTAACCAAAAGGTTACCAGTACCAAGCCAGATTGGCATATACCAGAGAGGTGATACATTGCTTGTTATGTTTGTTAAAGATCAGCAAGGGTTTGTTGATTTCTAGTAGAACAATAGTACAATTTTAAATCCATCTAAATTTATTTTACATTATAGTAAATTATGTCATAGAAACACCAAGAAAGTTGTCTGCAAAATATTTGTATCACATCTTAGTAATAACTGCTTTTGATCTTATCGCTATACTGAAGCAAGGAAAGATTTACAGGTCTAGTTTTAAGGGTAATGGTTTGATGAGATTGGGCAGGCCCAAAGAATGACTGTTGACTTCTGCATGCTTGGTCAGTATGTATAGCAACTCTTGATATTAATTTATACATACTGTTTAAAAAGTATTATCACCAGTAGGATGAAATGTAGCATCATAGGCTGAATTTGAATTCCTATAAAGTCTTTGTAGTGACCAGCTGTTATGTTGTAAGGACTAGACCAGATCTATAACAGATGGAGCTATCCATCTGGGATGTACACTGATTTATCATTCTTAGTCTGGGTGCTTTGTGGTCACTGTAACCAAATTTGGGTTTTACAGAGCCACAGATGAAGCTGTACAGTTTTTGTTGTTGGTGTCAAACTCTGAGTACATTTTGCTACCATTGACCAAATCCATGCTGTATAATGTTCTGTACAGTTTTCTTTCAGCTGTTGGTGTCCAATTCTGAGTACATTTTGCTATCATTAATCAAACCCGTTATATAATTTTCTCCACAAGGTTGTGCAATCAACAGTATGGGGTACTCCCACAAGCTTTTGTTTTTTGGCAGTTAGTTGGCTGTTTGAAAGCTACTCAATAATTACGTGTGACAGACCAGTAGGAAGGTCAACAGCTTGCATGTCTCCAAAGTGTAGCAGTGTGAATCTTTCATGAGATGGGAACAGAGAAGTGGTGACTAGGCCGTGCTCAGACAGACAGGGCACTGAGAAGTATGATACTTGTTATTGAAGGTAACAAACCAACATGAAGAAACCATGGTGAATACAGTTACCATAGGTACAGCCTTCTATAATAGACTTGGTGAATTTAACTTAAAGGTCACATGGTTTATGTTTAAGCAAAGATTTTAAACATGACTGGTTTTCCAAATAAACATACACTGTGACTCCTTGTGACAAACTTCTTTATTTTTAGGAAGGAGTCTCTGTATTTTTGAATATTTGTATATTGTAGAATAAATATTAATAATGCATCTAAACAGCTTTGTCTATTAAAGATACAGAGTAGAATAAATATTAAATGTGTTTACGTATTACATCATATATATTCATAATTGTATTGGCTAACAGTAGCATGTATATGTTACTTTGACAAGAAAGAGAAACCATATTTAAATTATATATGTTAGAGATTTGAAAAAATAATGCAGAAGTGGGAGAATACTTGGAAAATAGTGGTTATTATGGGATAGACATCATATGCTCTTGCTATAATAAAGTAGAACATATTTTCATACAGGTGGTTGGATGTGCACCATCTCCATACAGGTTTTTCAGAGCTGTAGTGTAGATAGTGTCACATATATCTGACTGACCTACCCTGTCACCATGAGTAAATTCAAAACCATCTGGTTTGCATTCATGTGAGCGTATAATTCTCTCTAACTGATGGCGCTGCAGGAATGACTCCGTCACATCTGGTCCAAAAAAACTCCCACCTCCCCTGACTGAATTTGTGTGGCATCCTGGCTGAGGTCTCGGATCACTCCATAAAATTCCAACAACCTTTCCAGAAGAAAAATATAATAATAGTGAGGTAAAATAAAACTGACCACAAATCTTAAATTTCTCAAAACACTTTTCATTAAAAACTTCAGTAAAGTTTCATAACAAATATTTATCTTCCTTAAACACTGGTAAGCTTTTGTAACATGTATTCACACCAATACTCCTCAGAATTCAGCAGTACGAGCATTGTCTTTAATCTTGTCTAACAAGATGACAGCAGCAATTTATATAATTCAGTTTTGTGACCTCCAGAACTGTCAATGGTAGGTGTTTGTATCTAATAGTAGGAATACGTTTCCTTCTCTGGCCACTTGATAGTTTAAGAGTAAACCTTATCTGTGGTGTCAGAAATGTTTTAAATGTTTTTACTTGAACACAATGAGATGTTTTGTAGCTTCAAACAAAATTCCAGAGGTGAAAACACAAGTGGACTTGTAGTTTTTCAGTCATATATTTGAAAGTTACAATTCCAAATATTGAAGGGAACCTGTTACAGTAATATGGATAAATTCAAATACTTTAATACCATAGAAACCACTAGAGTATTGCATGATTCAACATTACATTGATTCACAAATCTGTAAGCATACCTGGTCCCACTCCTCTTGGTCACAGGTCATCTTCCCATCGATCACTGGAGGTTGAAGGATAGTAATAAGCTGAAGAATAAACTGACATTGATTAGTTTCTTTTATCTAATCGTTTACAGTTACATCTTTTTTCTATAGAACAAATTAAAAGCTCCCTTGTTACTTTTTAAGAGAAACGGACACTATCTCGAATCTCTTAACTTAAAATTATGGCCTTGGGGGATGCATATTTATAATAATCGTACGTTGCTTAAAACATAAAACGTGATTACAGTAGTTCACTTTTTATATGGACTTTAACATTTAAAATAAAGTGACATGTTTTTTCAAATATATCAGAAATTCCATGATTCAAGCATAGCTACGGACCAAAGGCGACAGCAACCTGTAGCTACTCTTAACTAAATATAATTAGGAGTACAGAACTTAACCACTAGCGTATCTCGGGCCTTCTAACCAGTAGAGATAAGACTTGGGCTACTTATTTTGTTCCAAGTAACCTTATTTCTCTTCTGTTTGCACTTACAAGATATTTGTTCAAATAATTTAGTTTTCAATGGATTTCTTCTATTTAAAATACTGTACTTCACTGTTAAACACTATTTCTTTCAATGCTCTGTTTTTCTATCTAAACTAATATTTCTTATCCGAATGTGTAACAAGAAGTACTATTACGACAAACGTAAAGGAGAATGTAGGTAATGTTCCCCTTCTTTTGTCATTAAATACGTAATGATTTCGTTACGTGCACTGTGAAAGGTAATGACTGACTCCATTAATTAGTTATATATTTAAACTCAAAGTACCTAATGACCTCGTTACGTGCACTGTGAAAGGTAATAACTGAATCTATTAACTAGTTATATATTTAAACTCAAACTATATGAAAAAGATGCAAATTTCCCGCATTTCATATTGTTTATTCCCATTCTCAATACTAAAATAAAAGTACGCTGTTGTACAGTCAGCGCACAAAATATTACGGTAACAGATAATGCAGTGGTTCCCAAACTGGGGGTAATTTAACAATTTATCGGGAGTAATGGAGGGGTGACAGAAAAAAAGTTAAAATTCTGAAAATCAATAAAACATTGAGGTAGCTGGTATTAGGATTAATGTTAACTTAGTCTTAGTATGTAAAGTTGTAAATTAAACCTATTTTAAGTATGTAATAAAGTTAAACCAAATAACAATAAACATCAAAAACTAATATACAGTAGTAGAAAAGAAAAAATATGTATCTAAGTGTGTGGTAACCTAAAAGAATTTTGACAAGTATGTTTCAGAACACAAGTCACTCAGTAACCCTGATGACTCATCGACGTGTCCAGTACGCGTCACTCACTGCCTGAGGTTGCCTCTATTTCACACTGTCAGCTTCTATGTGAGCATCAGCCGAGGTAGACAAAACCTGGTATGTATGTGTACTGCCCTGTGCAGTACAGTTAGTATTTACCTACTATTACATCATTCCTATGCTGAATAAGCTCTTTTAATGCTATCTAGAATGTCATGAAAAATAAATAATAAGTTCACATTGTTCACACTTTTTTATGCAGTTTATCTTTTTCTGCAGATTAAACAATAAAATGTCTAAAAAGCTCACCTACTCTGACGCCTTTCTTCGCTATGGCTTTGTGAATTTACCTTCTGATGGAGAGGATCGGCCACAATGTATAGTATGTCACAAAGTGTTGACAAATGAAAGCGTCAAGCCATCAAAACTCTCAGCTCACCTCCAGAAGTGCCATCCAAATCTTCAAAATGAGGATCAGGCTTATTTTCAGCGCCGGGCTGTAACACTGAAGAATATCCAGTTCGGTTCATCTGGAATTCAAGCCCAAAAGCTTCAAGCTGCGGTCGAAGCATCTTACTTTGTTGCATATAAAGTTGCCGAACAACAAAATGCCACACCATTGCAGAGAATCTGATTATGCCTTGTGCATACGAGATGGTAAGCAAGGTATGTGGGAGGATCAAGCGAGTGTCATATCTCTATCAAACAACACAATCCGCCGACTAGTCGATGACATGGCATCAGATATTCTGTCCCAAGTTACAACAGAGATCAAGGAAAGCTCATATAGCAAATTCTCCTTGCAATTTGATGAATCATGTGACGTAGCCAGTTGTGCTGTTCTCCTTGGGTTCGTTCGTTACGTCCACCAGGACAAGATCAAAGAAGAGTTCCTATTATGCGAAGATCTGCTGACAACCACGAAGGGAGAAGATATCTTCAATATCATCAACAGTTTCTTTACCACGAATGGATTGGATTGGAACAGCGTTCAACAGGTAGGGAGAGATGTTTATATAAAGTCTAGATTAGTATAAATACAATGAATTACATGGCATATAGTCATATAGTTTTATTTATTGTACAAGTAGCTGTAGTGTAGCTAATATTTTATACATAATTCACAAAAAAGTATCGTGCCTGTCGTGCTGAAATACTTAAGTACCAAAATAAATTAAATTAAATTAAAACCATATAATTATCACGCAAAAGATAAGTAAGAATGACTAACTGACGCAATCTATAATAGTTTTTCTTTTTTAATCTAGGTCTCCGTCGATGGAGCACCGTCGATGATGGGTCGTAATCGTGGATTACGGGGCCTCATACAAGCTGTGAATCCAGAAATTTCTGTAGATCATTGCATCATTCATCGGTACTCTCTTGGATCAAAAAGCCTGCCTGGTAATCTGAAATTAGTGTTTGAAGATGTGTTGAAAATCGTCAATTTCATCAAGTCCAGGGATGTGAATTCGCGCATATTCAGGGAGCTGTGCAAGGAAATGAGAGAGCAGTATCAAGTTCTGCTCTACCACACCGATGTTCGCTGGTTGTCACGAGGCAAGGTTGTACGTCGAGTCATTGAGCTCCGAACGGCTCTTCAGGAATTTCTAAAACAAGAAGAATCTCCTTTTGCTACCAAGTTCACTGATAAGGAGTGGCTTGCTCGACTTTGTTACTTGGCTGACATACTTGCGGAGCTGAACAGTGATAATCTGCAACTCAGGGCCAAAACACGACTGTCATTGATGCCCATCACACTGTGACTGCATTTCTGGGAAAACTGAGACTCTGGATTCGACGCTTGGAGAAAGGAGTGATCGCTCAGTTTCCCACCCTAGACCAGTTTGTTGAGAAGAATAGTTATGATACTGGATCACTTTTACAGACCATCAACAAAGAGATGAGCGACCATTTGAAGGGGCTTGAAACAAGCATGCAGCACTACTTTCCAGATAGTGACCTAAAAACAGCCAGTCTTCAGTGGATCATTCATCCCTTTTCTGTACCTGATGAGGCCATTCATGATGATGATTTCGCTGCAAAGGAGGAGTGGATCACAATGCGAGCAAATGAAGCCTTGAATGTCAAATTCCAAAACCAAAATGCAGATTCCTTTTGGATTTCACAACTAGCTGACTCGCCAACTCTGTCCAAGAGAGCCTTGAAGTTGTTGGTATCATTCTCAACAACGTATCTGTGCGGGAAGGGGTTCTCAACCGTGCTGGGGATGAAAACAAAAAAGAGGACTCGCTTGAATGTTGCAAACGATGCCAGGCTGGCACTTTCAACCACAAAGCCAAGAATTCCTAAACTAGCTTCAAGTATGCAACTCCATCCATCCCACTGATGTTCTTGACATCTTAGGCAATATTCATTAGAAATGCACAGTGATCAAATACAATAATTAAAAGTGTAATTCAGTGTAAATAAATTATATAAATAAATTGTAAATAAATAAAGTGCAATATATCTCTAGTTTAATTTAGCCATATATATCAATGTTGAAAACATTTTGTGAAAGGGGTAACATGCTTAATGTGGCATGTTAAATTGGGTAACAAGCTGAAAAAGTTTGGGAACCACTGTGATAATGGATCATCTTTATAAGTACGCTGTTGTACAGTCAGCGCACGAAAGATTACGGTAACTGATAATGGATCATCTTTATAAGTACGCTGTTGTACAGTCAGCGCACGAAAGATTACGGTAACTGATAATGGATCATCTCTATAAGTACGCTGTTGTACAGTCAGCGCACAAAAGATTACGGTAACTGATAATGGATCATCTTTATAAGTACGCTGTTGTACAGTCAGCGCACAAAAGATTACGGTAACTGATAATGGATCATCTTTATAAGTACGCTGTTGTACAGTTAGCGCACAAAAGATTACGGTAACTGATAATGGATCATCTTTATAAGTACGCTGTTGTACAGTTAGCGCACAAAAGATTACGGTAACTGATAATGGATCATCTTTATAGAATATGTTAAATCATTCCGAACTGTAAACAGAAAAAGAGTTCACCTGATGCCTGTCCATCCTAGATATCTTCTTCAGATCAGTTCGTTCTGTAACCCCACCGTGGACTACAAACACTTTATTGTCAATTATCGTGGCTAGAGGAAGCCAGCTGTACACATCTTCTATAACTTGAATGATCCGAGTCGCGTGACGCTGCAAAGTGTACGATAAGGAAGTCGTCGTATTGGAAATAAACACATTGTGTATACAGTAGAATTATATTTACTGTTTAGAAATACAACGTTGAAAATGTCAATTCATAAAGTATTGTGGGTGATATATATAAGGAGCCATGACACACCACATGAATATGCAATATTTAGTGTTTGGTATTAATGCTTGTGTGTTCATACTCCAGATTCTCACATGTTAATCAGTTCTAAACAACAGAAATGTAACGTGTAAACTTACATTAAACTGAGGTTTAAACACCAATATTGTACTGTACCTACCGTGTATTTAAACATGATCTCCTTGATAAACCCATACCTGTATTAGAAAAAAAGACATTTATATTCAATCTGTAAACATGACTTCATTGATAAACCTATATTTAGATTATAAAAAAACACAGTTACATACAGTCTTCACACATAATCCCATTGGTAAAACCATATCTATATTAGAAAAAAAAATCAAAATAAGTATTTATACACAACTTGTAAGCATGACCTTACTGATATCCATGTTTACTTAAGATATTCACATAATTATGACGCTGCTTTTAAGCATGACCTTACTGATATCCATGTTTACTTAAGATATTCACATAATTATGACGCTGCTTTCACAACGATATTAAAAGAAATGTGAAAATCAGCATGATTTTTATTACAATTTTAATTAAAAACTCATACCACGAAAAATTGTATTAGCCGTTTTTTGTGGTGTAAGATATTTTCCTCATTTTTGTTTTCAATAGTAAATTTTAAACCTAATAATTTTTACATTAAAGCATTGTTACGCTACAGTTTCTGTTTCTTAATTGTTGCTATGGTACTGGTGTAACGTGCATTGTTACACTACAGTATCAGTTTCTTAACTGTTTCCATGTTACTCTTGTATCGCTTGTATTGTTACACTACAGTATCCATTTGTTAATTGTTTCTATGGTACTGATGTAACGTTTGCTGTTTTTGGTTGGGTTGTTTTGCATTATTCAGTAATTTATTAAAGAAAATACTACAAAATCCAATGCATATAATGATAATAAAAATGTTTTGTTTCTTCAACTGAAACTTAGTTTAATTAATATTCACTGACAGGCTTAGGCTGAGACTAACAAAACTTAGATATGCCATTATGTAACATTTGGATAGATGTTGTAATGCCATAAATTCACTGCTGACCCACCAAGGGACTCTAAACAGCATAAGGATTGTTTCTTTGTGTCTGTAACGGATTTACTATTATATATTTATTTTAATATCTATGTTTCTTTACGTAAGTTAAATGTATGTTTAGAAATACATTTAACTTATATTATTAAATATGTATTGCAAAATTTTCGTCTATTCCATAAATTTGTAGAAGATTCTCGAGTGTAAGAATCAACAATATATGTTTTATGAAAGCACTAGTTGGGCCAATTGAAATGTTTTGCTTCTCCTTGTCGGGATTTTGTCGGATAAGTTTCACTTGAACCTATTTCTCCTGTCTGTGCTATTAATTTGTTTATTGTTGTATGTTGATGGTAAGGCTGCATACGAAACAGAGTGGTACAGTGGAAGCGTGCTAGACCCATAATTCTGAAATATCTAGAACCTTGCCTTAACGTTTATAAACGGACGCGTCCAGAGACAGTGTACAATATTGTTTTATTACAGCTGATATACTATGAACCTCGGAAGCTATAACTGTGATTAACGCTTATTAATCGGGAACTTCAGATATTGACCAGGAATGTTTATAGATTTTGAACATTACAAATCGCTTAACTCCAGACGTTAGTATTTTTTTTATATGAAATTCATGTAATTTTAGCGGTGAAAAACTCGCGTGATCAGCGAAGATAACAGAATTGTACCTGTGTCAATACAGAATTAATTCGTACGTCGTGAACCCTCGATACGACATCAAGGAAGTTAGAAGACTCAATATTGTTTGTAAATCATTATTTGTAGTAACCGTTATTATAAGTTGTATTAAGAAAGAAAATTTTGTGTATCAATCTTGCTGGAAAATATCATAACTCTGATACATCTCTACATTTAATCAACTTCTAAATTTATATTACACTTTGTTTCAGGCTATTAGATGTCATAGTACATAATAAACTGGAGGCTCGTCCGAGACAAATTATAATACATAGCATATCGAAAATAATATTCAATATATACAAACTAAACTAACCCACTGAACAATAAAATTGTTAATACCAGATTTTATAGCAGGTTCAATATAATTTACTAATATACTGAACTCTTACACTGACAAATTAGTCATCACCGTCTCTACTCGCGTTTTATGTTGCTCATAATATCTAAGAATTGAACATAATGTTACATACAAATCACAGATATGAGAGACCTAACAGTATTTCTTTGGCCTGCCAGCCCAGCTGTGCTGATGAGACACAATTAGGCGAAACGTTAATTCACAGCTCACGAAAGAAAGCATCAGGTTTGTACCGTCACAGATTTTTTATTCGATTTTACATTTGTTGATTATGAAATGAAATATGTAACATACATATGCAATAATTATCTAATACTTTATCGAAACTTTCGTACATCAAGTGACGTCCAATATACCTATGACTAAACAAAAATAGTACCAAACCTATTGTAACTAGAAAAATTAAACAGATATCCGGATAAAAATACCAAAACATTTAGTCGTTTTACCACAACGAAACACCATTTTATTAATTTTTTATAATTATTTTTTAAGTGTTGTTTTGGGAATATTTTCGATTGAGTATTATACGAGAAAAACAGTGTAACTTTACTTACAACAAAAGGAAATAAAGAGAAAAGAAATGGGATCTTAAAAGTTACTAAAACTAAGAGAGAGAGATAATGTTTGTTTGTTTTTTGAATTTCGCACAAAGCTACTCGAGGGCTATTTGTGCTAGCCATCCCTAATTTAGAAGTGTAAGACTAGAGGGAAGGCAGCTAGTCATCACCACCCACCCCAACTCTTGGGCTTCTCTTTTACTAACGAATAGTGGGATTGACCGTGAAATTATAACGCTCCCACGGCTGAAAGGGCAAACATGTTCGGCGCGACTGAGATGCGAACCCGCGACTCTCGGATTACGAATCGCACGCCTTAACACGCTTGGCCATGCCACGCCAAAAGCTTCGAATATCTATGTGTATTTTCTTACAGAAAGCCATATCGGGCTATCTGCTGAGCCACTGTTGATCGAACCGTTGATTTTAGCCATGTAAATCCGTATACTTACTGCTGTACTAGCGGGGGGTTCAAGAAAAATTATTTTGTTTGACAAAGCACTCAGAAACTAAACTAAACTACGCCGCCCGACGTGGGGCTCGAACCCACGACCCTGAGATTAAGAGTCTCATACTCTACCGACTGAGCTAGTCGGGCTGAGACAAACACCTTTACACTGATATTAAGACAGAAAATAACAAGTTCTAAAAATGCATCATACGTTTGAAATGATTTTACAAGGAAAAATGTTTGTATGCTATAATGGTTAGAATAAAGTTACATGTGACGTTTACTCTCAATAAGGAAACTCCAGTTGTCTTTTGTTGTAATCATACAATAACGAATCTATTGCTTATATGACACTGGAAAACCTTTTTATTATGCAATGTGCAACCCCCAACTTCGCAAAATTTGTATCCTCTGTGTACGTAGATTTGCAATAGGTGTCACGATTTTCCTGTCACGGAGGACTATTTTTCTCCATTCGAATGTAGAGAAAAAGATTGGGGAGCTGAATTTGCTATGCGTACTGGTGTAAAACAAAAGTGAGTAGGTCATACGCAGATTCGATGTTTACGGAGTTATAAAGCTATAAACAGCATCAGAAAAAATCCTGTATTATCAGTTTTTCAAGTATCTACTCATTTTTCAAGCGAAAAGCTGTCATTTGTGAACAAAAATTGAGATTTGACAAAACGGTTGAATATTACATTCTACTGAATACGGTTTTTCTCAAAACACTCAACCCGACCTATTTATTCACATTTATTTAGTTTGGAGTTTCATCTTATATTGTGTGGTTATAAATAAAACAGTTTCCAATATGTCTGTGTTGCAATGATTGCGATTAAAGCACAAGGTCAAACAACTTGATGCATATTTAGACAAGCCATGTGGTCAGCGTCATTGTTGGTAGAACATTACAGTTGGTGTTTACAAAATACGTGATCAGCGTCATTGTTGGTAGAACTTTATAGTTGGTGATTACAAAATACGTGATCAGCGTCATTGTTGGTGAAACATAAATATTAATTTACCTACATGTGCGGCAGGGTGGGACGGATATTCGCAATAGCCAGCTGTAAGCCCAGATAATGTCATCAATATATTGATATGAGGGATGAGCAACTCACTGCTTACTACTCTAAACGTTTGGGGGCTACACACTAAATGTTCATGCTTAGAGAAGAGGTAGAAAGAAGTTGATTGTTTTATAACTGTGGGTTTAAACTGGTAGGGAAGTATAAAGATGCAGTGCACAATTATGGATCTTAGGAAGACTATACTTTAATTATGGATCTTAGGAAGACTATACGTTAGATGGTAGAGCTAGGAGAAAATAGAAGATATTACAAGAAAGAGTCTGAAAGTTACATGGATGAGACATAATGAAAGAATTATGAAGATGGATTTCATAGAAATAAGACTGAAAAGGCCATAGAAGAATGACAGTAATAAGAGTATAGAGAGACATGAATAAAGTTCACAACACCATCAATGAAGTACAAACAATTAAAAATTCCAAGATAAAACAACTGGGAACTGAGTTGGAAAATCTGAACAAACAATTACAAATTTCAAGATAAAACAACTGGGAACTGAGTTGGAAAATCTGAACAAACAATTACAAATTTCAAGATAAAACAACTGGGAACTGAGTTGGAAAATCTGAACAAAGAATTACAAATTCCAAAATAAAACAACTGGGAAATGAGTTTGAAAATCTGAGGATCAAACTAGTCACATCCCCTTTTCTCTCTCTCTCTGCCTATCCTCCACTCGAGAAGCTAAACACAAGTATAAGTAACCTACCATATGGAATATTGTTTTGTTTGTTTTTTGAATTTCATGCAAAGCTATACCAGAGAAATCCACACTAGTTGTCTCTAATTTAGCAGTGTGAGACTAGAGGGAAGTCAGCTAGTCATCATCACTCACTGTCAACTCTTGGGCTACTCTTTTACCAATGAATAGTGGGATTAACTGTTACATTATAATGCCCACACAGCTGAAAGGACAATTTGAACCCATGACTTTCAGATTACAAGTTGAGTACCCTAGCTACCTGACCATGACAACATAGAATAGAACCCAGCTGGTAACATGTAACTATCCATGTTTGGGCTATTTGAGGATTTTTACTACATAATTTGACATACCAGTTGAATAAAATCCTCTAGTCAATGCAACAACTACAATTAAAAGGTACAAAGAAAAACATATCAGGCACAGTTTGAAATAATGAACACAGTAGGTAGACGGAGTAGTGGATAACAATGTATTTATATTACTGAACATCCTTTTACATAAATCAGTGTTCCAACAAACAGCTGTAACAATTACTAGGAATTAACAATATATATATATATTCAAAACATTCTGTCAACAGAGACTTGTAAAATTTCCAAGAATTAACAATATATATATATACAAAACATTCTGTCAACAGAGAGTTGTAAAAATTACCAAGAATTAACAATATATATATATACACAAAACATTCTGTCAACAGAGAGTTGTAAACATTACCAAGAATTAACAATATATATGTACAAAACATTCTGTCAACAAAGAGCTGTAACAATTACTAGGAATTAACAATATATATATATATATATACAAGACATTCTGTCAACAGAAAGTTGTAAAAATTACCAGGAATTAACAGTATATATATACAAAACATTCTGTCAACAGAGAGTTGTAAAAATTACCAAGAATTAATAATATATATATACAAAACATTCTGTCAACAAAGAGCTGTAACAATTACTAGGAATTAACAATATATATATATATACAAAACATTCTGTCAACAGAAAGTTGTAAAAATTACCAGGAATTAACAGTGTATATATACAAAACATTCTGTCAACAGAGAGTTGTAAAAATTACCAGGAATTAACAGTATATATATTCAAACCATTCTGTCAACAAAGAGCTGTAAAAATTACCAGGAATTAACAGTGTATATATACAAAACATTCTGTCAACAGACAGCTGTAACAAATAGCAGACATCATCAACAAAGTATCCTTTCAACAGACAGCTGTAGTAATATTAAACAATCTCCCTTATCAAAGAGAATTGGTACATCAGAAGGAATTTTCTTAAGTAAAACATGGGAGGTGTCAGATGAGACTTTAACAAAATTTATGGAAGATATGGAAAGACATGTCCAATTATATCATCCAGACACTTTACATGAAATGATAGGTTCTTTCAAATGTGACCAATTCATAGGTGTCTTAACGAATGACAACATATGAATTAGAATAAATAAAATAGGTACATACAGTACTGTGGAAAAGTGTTAGGACAAAATAAAAAAATATAGTTCAGGTCATTTTGAAAGAACACTAGAAGGTAAATCACAGATGAAACATCACAATTGTATTAATCTTCATATTTAGTACAACAGAAACTCAGTGGAAGTGCCTGAGTCCAGCAAACATTATACATTGTGTGTCCACCTTTTGCTTTAATAACTGCAGAAAGTCTTTTAGACATTGTTGAAACATATTTAATTAAAGTGTCCAAGTGTATCTACTACACTCCTTTAAAGTTTGTTTGAAAGTAACCTTTGATTTGTTAAGTTTTGGTCTATCAAATTCCAGATCTGTTCAATTGAGTTGAGATCTGGCTCTATGGGAGTCATTGCATCACTCGAATGACTACAGCAGCTTCTTTCTTAGCTAAGTAATTTCTGCATAGATTGGGTGAGTGTTTTGGGTCCAATAATACTCAAACAATGGGGTATACCATGACTGATCAGTATCTGATGGTACTTGCACTGGTCCATTATTCAATTTACTTTACAAATATCTTCTTTTATCTCATCTCAGCAGAAAAACACCCTCAAACCATAACACCACTTCCTCATTGCTTCATGGTAGGTGCTATGCATTGAGGTAAGTATCTTTCATTTTTCTTCCACTGGACACACAACATATGCTTTGAACCAGATATTTCAAACTTGGACTCATCCATCCATAATATGCTTTTCCAATCACCAACATTCCAGTTGTACGTTTTAGCACATTTCAGTCTCTTGACAACATTTGGAAACAGAACTTCAGATTTTTTAACTGCTTCACAATCACATATCCATTATCAGTGACTATTCTTGATACTGTAGATGTGGTCACTTTTCTGTCATCTGGTGCATGGTTATTTATCAGTGACAGTCTTTCTTCTGTCCTGTGAACTACATAAACAAAGATACTTAACATCAGTATCATTGAGTTTAGGTGTTCTACCTCTTCCTTTCTTATTTTCAAATTTATCTGTCTTGGTTTCACGATCTAAAGTGTACTTGAGTTTAAGGAACATTTCAAGTCTGCAGGAATTTGTTGGAGAGTCCATCCATCATTACATAAAAAGTTTATACGAAATCTGTGCTCTACTGAGAATTCTCTATGCTTTTTATGAGCTGTGACATGAGAACAAAACTCAATATATAGTGTTAAATATTATTTTTATCAAAGTATATTTGTGAAGTGCTATTAAATTGATTTAATATAGTGTATGCTAACTCCTTTCTTTATAATTAAGACACAGCATGGGGTATCTTGACAGTTATTTCATACCCTAAATTTGATCAGTATGTTCATTCAAAATAATAAGTATTCTCATCCTAGCTCATTCAACTGACTGATGTCAAGCATCACTGTGTTGTTGAAATTTACATTCTACACTGCCATAGACGAATTAGTCCCATAATGTGGAAAGAATATATTCTCTTGTCCTAATAAAACTTACAAGACTATTATTTACAGGATATCTTTAATTGGCAATGAAACTGGGATCAAGAAAGACAGACAAATAACCAAAGTTCCCATCAATAAACAGTTAAAAAACCAAAGTTTCCACACAGATATTATCCAGTTAAACTGCTTCTTCTATACACACACAGACACATAAGACTGAGAAGTATTGTCCTTACATTTGTGGAACAGTTTATATTATGGTCCAATATTGGTACTTTAGAGAATTAGAATTAGATAGGTGAAACCAGTAAACAAGGAATGAGGTATAAAAAAACAAAACTTAAAAACTATAAACAATGTAGGATATAAAAATATAAAAACTACACATCATAAGAAAACTGTTAAAACAGGACACAGAAGAGGAAGTACGGCATATGGTGCAACTTAAGAAAAGGTAGATTTGATACATAAAGAAGATCCACGACAGAAATCACAAAACAAACATTAAAAACTTCAAATCATAAGGAAAAGCTCAAGGAGGTAGGTTTGGGAAATACTGAGTGATATAAAAACATTAAAAAAGAATCTATAAATCATAAGGAAGAGCTGAAGAAGTTAGGTAGGTAGATCCAAGAAAGAGTGGCATAAACGGTTTATCCATCACAACTAAAGGATTAGAAGATATTCAAATAGCAGAGAATATTACAGTTGACATAAACTGACCTTATGTTGACACTAAAGTCCTCGTGGTTACCCCGGTTAAGGAACACTGTATCAGGCCATACCAGTAGACAGGCAATCAAGAGCAAAAACACCTCTACAGACTGAACCCCTCGGTCCACAAAATCCCCATTGAATATGTATGGGTTGTCAGAAGCTGGAAGACTGTTCTGAAAATACCAATACCCTAAATTTTAAATTGTGACCAAAAGTACCTGAAACATTGTAATTTAAATCACTTTGTACACAGAGATAATGTCTGTGCTATTGTTTTATTGTACAATGTGAAATATATAAGCCAATTTCAGTGGTGTTATATTAACACTGGTTTTACGAAGAGAAACAGTCACTATCCAGTGAAAATTCTTTAATTTTTTTTTAACATTTTACCCTACAGCTCCAACAACAAGTAAATATGCTACATAATACAAGCCTAGAGTTAACAGAACAAAACAATCATTTCTCGTGTATCATCTGGCATGTTACAACTATGAAAAACTAACAGTAATAAATCTAAACATGTAAACATAAATATTTTCAGAAAAGGAATTAAATGTGGTATTGAAACTTTTCGGTTTAGTTATTTTTTCAAGGCTGAGTTTTAATAGACATACGTTTTATTTATAGCCAAATACTAAATACAATCAGGTTTCAACTGTGATATTTATTATTTATTTATTACCGGTTAGAAATTCCTGTATTTAAGCTTTTTAAAAGAACATCAAATGTCTGTAAGAAAGCTAACATCAAGGGGTAATGATATCGTCATTTTACTCTGAGTATAATTATTTTGTAATTACCACTAGCTATTAATAATACTTACAAATGTAGATATTCCGTTTGAAATTGTCACCTCAGTGAAGTTTATCGACGCCATTGTTTTAGTTTTTTATTTATTGTATAATAAAAAACGAAGGTATAACACGTTACAGGCATTCTCAAAAGTTGTGACTCAGTCATGACATAGACATTGTTATGAAAGGAAACACTGAATAGCAGTAGTGCACAAAGTCCGGCCCGCAACGAGTCGCCAAGTGGCCCGCGATGCCCAACGGGAAAGTCAAACATAGAAAGTTCGCGCCTGCACGAAGATTAAGCGCTATAAAAGAATATGCATTAGATTAGATACTAAATGGTTCCATATTTGTGTCGAGCAATAAAGAAAATTTAATAAGAAAATCTCGTTAATGCATTGGCTTAATGACGTAATATTTCCGTAATTACGAAATCTCACGCGTTCCAATTGTTCTTCGGGATTTACTTACGAGCCCTATTTTGATATTATTTCGTAACAAAATGGCAGCTAATCGTAAAGAAAAGTTGACGACGAAAACCGGCAGTTTCAAGATGATTGGACTGCGCAATACTGTTTTGTTCAACAACAGAAGAACGTGATTTGTCTGCTGTGTCATTCGACAGTAGCAGTGGCGAAGGTATCCAATATAAAGTGTCATTATGAGTGAAAGCATAAAGATTTCCTCAACGTCCACAACGTTATGAACGAAAAGCTCGAATTGAATCTATGCGGCGGTCGCTGAATCACCAGCAGAACGTTTTCTCAAAGCAGTCAGGAGATTTAGGTGCAGCATGTGAGGCCAGTTACGATATTTCGTTGATAATAGCGAAATCTGGCCAACCATTCACTGATGGTGATTTTGTCAAGCAAAATATGATTACTGCATCGGAAAAGTTGTGTCTGGAAGCAGTTCGCTAGCTACAGACGGTGGCTTTGAATCGTATGACAGTTCAACAAAGAATTTCACACCTCTCAGCAGACGTGACAAGGCAGCTTACAAATAAAGCAGCCAACTTTGTCTACTTCTCTTTGGCAGCAGACGAGTCGACTGACATCAGTTCAACAGCACAACTACTAGTTTTTGTTCGTTGTGTTGTGTCATCATCGTTTGATGTCTCAGAAGAACTAATCGGCATGGGTTCCTTGAAGGGTCAGACAACTGGGTCTGCTCTATTCGAGGAGACAGTACGACTGTGTAGTAGTGTTTCATTGGATTTCACGAAACTGGTAAGTGTGACAACTGATGGAGCACCAGCCATGACCAGAGAAAGTAGCGGGCTGATAGCACTGTTGATGAAGCATCGAGGAAAGCAGAACAGACAGTTGGTGAAGTTGCGCTGTATTATTCACCAGCAGAACCTGTGCAGTAAATAACTTTGTTTTCAGGCACTGATGGCATTAGTGACGAAAACCATTAATTTCATCATATCACGAGGGCTCAATCACCGTCAGTTTCGAATTCTTCTTGAAGAAATTGATTCAAACTATGGTGACCTTGTGTGTCACTGTGAAGTACGCCGACTGAGTCGAGGGAAGATGCTCAGAAGATTCTGGGAGTTGACTGATGAGGTAATAGAATTCCTCAGAAGCAAGAACAAAGACACAGAAGTGATTTCCATGACTGATCCAGCATGGCAAGCTGATTTGACCTTTCTGGTCGACATGACACAACACTTGAATGATCTGAATTTGAAGTTGCAAGGCAAAAATCACCTTGTCTGTCAGCTTACAAATAACATCTCAACTTTCAGGACAAAGTTGTAGTTGTTCCGGCAGCAAGCAGCATCAGGTAACTTCGTGCACTTTCCCACTTTTCAGTCACAGCTGTAGAAGAATCAGGACATTGACACACAAGTTTATGTTGGGAAGCTAGATACCTTGATTCAATCCTTCAACTCACAGTTTCATGACTTTAACCAATGCAGATTGTTGATGAAACCTTTTGCTGATCCGTTCAGTGTGTCAGTGGATGACTTGTCAGCAGAATATCAGCTCGAACTCATTGATCTCCAGGTATTTGATGAACTGCATACTATTTACTGAGAAAACAGTATGCTTGACTTCTACAAAACGTTGCCTGATACATTTGCTAATTTGAAAGAGAATGCACTTGTCCACACCAGCATGTTTGGAAGCACGTACTGCTGCGAACAGGCTTTCTCACATTTGAAACTGAACAAAAACAACACTCGCAATCAGCTGACTGATGATCATCTGGAAGCAGTCTTGCGTCTTTCAACGTCAAACAACAAGCCGGACATTTCTAAGCTCGTAGATGACATGCAGCAACATCCATCGCACTGACTTTGTGACAGTTGACGTATCATAACATTTCTTAGAATAATGTGTAAACTCTTTGATGTAATCGTTATTTGTGTGTTCTTAAATGTGATGTCCATCTGTGTGAAACAACTGTGGGAATATTTTAATCTTCACTTTTTTGTGGTCCCCAACGGTTACGAGAAGTCTGTTTGTGGCCTCTGACTTAAAAAGTTTGTGCACCACTGCTGTATAGTATCGTATAGATCTGATATCTTATAGATAAGTTACTGAAAACATTATCGATGAATAACCTCTACACAGGCAGTGCTGCCGTCTGCCACAAGAAGATTCATGGTGAATAAATTATTCATTTAATATCAAAAATAAAATACGTACATGCAAACGGTAAATGTAATTAAAACCAAACACACACATATACATAAATCCACCATTTAAATGTTAAAGTGGCAACCTTCTATCTGTGTTGGCTGAAAACTTTTTCAGGTCTGATGAGAAGGGATTCATATTTCCTGTCCAAGCATTTTCTTTCTACTTTAATCCTAAAGGTGTGATTGCACTGAGGCACCAAGACTTATTATTAAAATGTGCTGTAACTACACTTCTATCAATCTCGTCCATCACGGAAATATTCCAAAGAATATCCTTTTAGGTATCTCATTTTAACCAATTAATATTTTATTGCAAATACCATAAGAGATACTGTAAACTGCATATTTTTTTCAGGTTACAGGCTGTTTCTCTTAATAGAGTATGTTTAAACTCTGGTGTATCCTGAAAACTTTAAAAGCTTAAAGATAATATTAAAAAGTGAAAATAATAAAAGTTCGTATTGCTTACTTTGTAAAATATTGTAAGAAGATCGTCGAGTTTCCCATGAAGGTCCCCACAAATTGTGATGTGTCTTGATAGAGTCGTGTGAGCAATATTTATGTTAGGCTTACAGCGTAGTATCTTCCTAGCCTCGTGCAATAACGTCAAAACATAGTGGGCATGTAGTAACTACAAGAAATATTTCTGAGATCATCTGTGTTATTTAGATTATTTTGTTTTATTTTAAACAACACATTTACAACAATCTGTGGTTTAGTTTGTATGTGTTAGCACAAAAATTTGCCATGATGAAACACACTACGTTTACAATACTTTATTGGTTAAGTTATTCATCCCGGAGGAGGCTATCGTTTATAAGTAGGATAAAGAACACTTCTATTTGAAGGTGTGAAAAAGTTATATCAACAAAGTTTTATACTTCAACAAAATAAACTTTGTTTACTAAATGAACGAAGTTTTTTAATATTGAATTACATTGTCCTTTTATCTAACGAAGTAGAAGAAAACGTACTTTCCGTTTTCTGAAGGAATTGATGAGTAAAGTTACTTGATCTGCCGCAAGAGGGAGGCGGATGTGAGGACCCTCATAAGTTGACTCTACGGGTACCAAATTAGGGTTTGTTTCCTTCCAAAGTTCTCTGTCCTCTTCTTCAATTTCCGATAGAATACGAGGCCTACCTAGAAAATGTTTCAATCTGTATATCCGTTTGTTTATAGTTTCATTGGATAATATTAAAATGTAACCAAATGAGACTATTTGAAATTTTATATAATTATTATTTTAGACGTTAAATATTTTATCCTGTAAGCGAATGTTTGCTTTATGGAGTTACAGTTTTAAACGATACAGAACTTTAGCAAGCTAGCTTTCCAAGGAGAAACGCGTATCTTTAATTAATAAAGTATCTTATACAAAAACGCGTACTTTTAAAATTAATAAAGAATTTTGTAAAAAAACATACACCTTTAATTCATAAAATATCTTGTTTAAAACACGTACATTTAATCAATAAAGTATCTGGTGGAAACATGTATATTTAATCAATAAAATATCTCATAGAAAGGCGAAAACCTTTAATTAATACAGTATGTTGTAGAAAAACACCTTTAATCAATAACATATCTTGTAGGAAAACGTGTACTTTGAATTAATAAAATTTCTTGTTGAAAACGCGTACCTCTTAGAGAGCTGGCTATGGAGTTTGAAAAAGAAGATTTATCACAGGCTATGTGAGTCATGAGATCAGTAAAGAAGCTATACAGCTGAAAAAACAAGTAAATAAATGGAACAGCTAAGTATAGACAATATCACAATAAATAAGGACAAGAATATAAGTTATTTCACATGAAAAATGCGTCATAACAAGTTTTAACATAACGGTGATCTGGAACAAACAGAATAATTATTCTTAGCAATAAACTGAGTGGTCCGATAGAAACACCGTGTGTTCTCCTTTAAATATTACAGTATCCTCTCCCATATAACAAACAAATTACAAAATAGAACAACATACAGTAATGTTAACGCACTAGCTAATAATAACCAAGCTGTTTACAATGAGAACTGATACAAACCACTTAGGACATTCATTCACAAGACAACCGATAATAACAACTTCAAGACATTCAAAAGATAAACACTTCAAGAACCAATCATATAAACCACATCAAAATATTCAGAAGACTACTGATATAAATCACTTAAGCCATTTAGAGGATCACTAAAAATTACATCAAGACATTCAAAAGACCAATGGTATAAACCACATCAAGACATTCAGAAGACCACTGAAATAAATCACACCAATACATTGAGGAGACCACTGAAATAAAACACATCAAGACATTCAGAAGAACACTTTAATAAACCACCTCAAGACATTCAGAAAACCTCTAATATAAACCATATCAAAATATCCAAAGACCGATGATATAAACCACATAAAGACATTCAAAAGCTCAATGTATAAACCACATCACGATATTCAGAAAACCAATGATATAAATCACATCAAGACATTCAAAACATTAACGACATAAAGCACATCAAGACATTCAGAAGACTACTGAAATAAATCACACCAAGACACTGAGGAGACCACTGAAATAAAACACATCACGACATTCAGAAGAGCACCGAAATAAACCACCTCAAGACATTCAGAAGATCACTGAAATAAACCACATCAAGACATTCAGAAGCCCACCGGTATAAACCACATCAAGACATTCAGAAAACCACTAATATAAACCATATCAAAATATCCAAAGACCGATGATATAAACCATATCAAGACATTTAGAAGACCAAAAATATAAACCACACCAAGTCAATTAGAAGACCACTGATATAAACCACATCAAGATATTCAAAAGACCAAAGATAGAAACTGTATCAAGATATTCAGAGACCAATGATATAGTTTATTTAAAAACTGTTCCCTGATGTATATATAAGAAGTAGAAAAATACTTTAACATATTTTGACTTTTAACGAGATATACACTTAAGAACAAACAGTTGTTTCATGTACTATAACTTCGTCCTAGCCTAACAACTTACTCTGATTTGATCCTGTTCTCCGGCATATTCAAGAGACTGGAAAATAGTCCAGTAGCACCGACGTCTGATTTCAAGTCTTGCACGGTACCGTCGATACCAGCGTTGTATTAGCAACGCTGCTTTGATGGCTATAATATTATTAAAGAAAAATACTTAAAGCTGAAAATAATAATGCTTTTGTGGAAAATATCACAAGGTATTTGTTTGATATGCCTGCAATATTAGAGCACAACTACTGCTGACAGTGTAAATACGTGATCAACTAGTACAGACAGTGTGTTAACGTGATCAACTAGTACTGACAGTGTGATAACGTGATCAACTAGTACTGACAGTATAATAACGTGATCAACTAGTACTTACAGTGTGATAACGTGATCAACTAGTAGTGACAGTGTGATAACGTGGTCAACTAGTACTGACAGTGTGATAACGTGATCAACTAGTACTGACAGTGTAATAACGTGATCAACTACTACTGACAGTGTAATAACATGATCAACTACTACTGACAGTGTAATAACGTGATCAATTATTATTGACATTGTAATAGCATGATCAACTACTACTGACAGTGTAATAACGTGATCAAATAGTACTGACAGTGTAATAACATGATTAATTAGTACTGACAGTGTGATAACGTGATCAACTAGTACTGACAGTGTGATAACGTGATCAATTAGTACTGACAGTGTGATAACGTGCTCAACTAGTACTGACAGTGTTATAACGTGATCAACTAGTACTGACAGTGCGATAACGTGATCAATTATTACTGACAGTGCGATAACGTGATCAAGTAGTACTGACAGTGTGATAACGTGATCAACTAGTACTGACAGTGTTATAACGTGATCAATTAGTACTGACAGTGTAATAACGTGATCAAGTAGTACTGACAGTGCGATAACGTGATCAAGTAGTACTGACAGTGTGATAACGTGCTCAACTAGTACTGACAGTGTGATAACGTGCTCAACTAGTACTGACAGAGTGATAACGTGCTCAACTAGTACTGACAGTGTGATAACGTGATCAACTAGTACTGACAGTGTGATAACGTGATCAACTAGTACTGACAGTGTGATAACGTGATCAACTAGTACTGACAGTGTGATAACGTGATCAATTATTACTGACAGTGTAATAACATGATCAACTTAAACTGACAGTGTGATAACATGATCACCTAGTACTGACAGTGTAGTTACATGATCAACTAGTACGGACAGTGTATGTTTTAAGAGCGATGCATTTTCCATGAATCCGTGAGTTTCATATCGTTACACTTGTATCTACTGACATTGTTTTTTTTTTGTTTTATACTTACTAACATAGGCTTATGTACATATTATTAACTGTATAATTACTGAAGTCAATGATTAATGTTGTTTCTCATATAAACACTAAGTTTTACACAATTTCCTATTTACTTAATTCGTTGTTGAAAGTTTATTAGCTGCTCTGATACATTTCTCATCTAGATCTTTGTAAACATGTGAAGAATCACTAAAACTAGGCTTCACCTTCTCATTTTGCTCAGTGTTAAGTTTGTACATTTAAAATGCTGAAGCCTAGTTTCATTAGCCATAGTAGGCACAGCAGAGATAGCCTATTTCTTAACACCAAAAGAACATTCTTTTCAAAAACGATGCTCTAAGCAAGTAATATCATACAATGTCTTCTTATTCACTAAACAGTTGATGAAAAATATTTTATCCAAGATGTAAAAAAGCGAAGAAACAAGAAACTGAAACCAACATCGATGTTAATGAATGTAGTTATAGAGATCAGGGTCTCACATGTATATTGATGCTATTGTTATATTCAGCAAAGGTAGTTTTATTGTTAATACTGTTAGTTCTACACTAATGATGCTATTTGTATATACAATAAGCCAAGTTTTATTGTTAATACTGTTAGTTCTACACTAATGATGCTATTTGTATAAATAGGCCCGACATGGCCAGGTGGTTAAGGCACTCGACTCGTTATCCGAGGGTCGCTGGTTTGAATCCCCGTCACAACAAACATGCTCACCCTTTTAGCCATGGGGGCGTTATAATGTTACGGTCAATCCCACTATTCATTAGTAAAAGAGTAGCCCAAGAGTTGGTGGTGGGTGGTGATGACTAGCTGCCTTCCCTCTAGCCTTACACTGCTAGCGCTGATAGCCCTTGTGTAGCTTTGCACGAAATTCAAAACAAAACAAACCAAACTATTTGTATATCTAACAAGCCTAGTTTTATTGTTTATTATGCTAGTTCTACACTAATGATGCTATTTGTATACTGAGAACTGCAAAAGTAAGCACGTTGCTGCTTATATAACAAAGGCTTATCACAAAACAACATTACGGTTTGTCGTAACAAGTTTGTTGTGAAATACGACATAGCTTCACGGATTACAGTAACCCTAACCTTTAGGATGGTTAAAACGTCTCTTCTCTGAATGGTACAATTCATGTAGAAATGTAATTACGGCCGTTTTAACACAATTTCAGAAACTTACAGAACAGGTCGAAGCTTCTAAATTAGAACAAAGCAATGTTTGTGTATTAATATGAAGTTTTTTCATCGTATCCATGGTTCGTTCTTGTAATCGAACTGTTTTATATGATACGGTTCGTTCTTGTAATCAAACGGGTTTTATATGATACGGTTCGTCCTTGTAATCAAACGGGTTTTTATATGATACGATTCGTCCTTGTAATCAAACGGGTTTTATATGATACGGCTCGTTTTGTAATTTTGCCAAATCACTTTAGAATTACACTATATAACAAAATTTTTACTTTTTCTTGTTCCTGGACAAAAAGTGTTATTTCCCAATTGCTTATGCCTAAAGTAAATGGAAAAGACCTATTTTTCTCTTAAAACTTTGCTTTTGTGACCTGAGAGCATATAACGAAACCATGATGTGAGATTATATTTGGGGACTGATACGTGAAAGTGATTTACATTACAGTCGCAAATCACGAAAAAATACTCACTTCTAAACATTTTTATATAACTTTAGTATAAACACATGTAAATCTTGATCCATATGTTGTTTTATTCAGACCTTATGTAAATGAAAATGTGCAAATTTGCCCATTTTTACATCGGGCCTATATTAGTATACAGTTGTTTACATACTACATTATAACGATATTCCAAGTACAGGGCCAATATAAGTATACTTTGTCCACATAACTCTATGTTTGTTAATAACCATCGTTCACTGAGTTATGTAGCAGAGCAATCATTGTTATAGAAAATACTTTAGTATTTATTAGAAGGTACATGTTTTCTAATTTTAATACGGAATCATAATTTGTAAAACTCTGGCTGAAAAAAATATTATTATATAGATTATTAAAAGCTGTTTTTCTCTAACTTTACTGCTATGTGTGTAAGTAACTAGTTTTAGACGAGTTTTTTGACAGCTAGCTACTTCTAAAGAAGATATATTTACATGTTATTAGACAATTTGTGTAAAAAGAATACTTTCTAATCAACATGCTAATAATACTTCCCACGCAACACTAAACGTTAAGATATTACATAAATCACGTTTCTAGTGAAGATCTCAAGTGACTCAGCATAGCCAGGTGGTTAAGGCGTTCGGCTCATAATCCGAGGGTGGCAAATTCGAATCCCTGTAACACTAAATATGCTCGCCGTTTAAGCCATGGGAACGTTAAAATGTGACGGTCAATCCCACTATTTGGTAGTAAAAGAATAGCCTAAGAGTTGGCGGCGGTGAGTGTTGATGACTAGCTGCCTTCCCTCTAATCTTACGCTGCAAAATTAGGGACGGCTTGCGCAGATAGCCCTCGTATAACTTTGCGCCAAAAACAAAGAAGATCTCATGAAGAAGTAATTTTCATTTTCTATTTCACTTACCTTTTAGGAGTTTATTTACATGTAATAACAGCTGACATCACATTATTAAACTGTAGTGTTAGAATAGACCAACATAAGTATCAAACCTAATGTCCAAATGAAATGAATACTACAAACCTTGCAAGGAATAGTAATTACAAGAGAAACCTAAAGGACTTTTTTCTTGAAGCCACTGGGTTCATACAAAGATAAAATATTATAGTAAAAAATTCTGAAATTATATTCTTTAAATCGTATGTAATCCGTTACAATAGTATCTAAATACTGGTTTCTAAGAAGTTTGTCCGATAGGCGAATTCGTTTAGTTAATGTAAAACTAGGGACCCTGGAGACACCAGGGACATAAATATTCTGAGAGCAATATAAACGTTGTATAGCACAGAAAACAAGGAATCGATTAAAGCTAGCCGTCCTTAATTCAGCAATTAAGACTAGAGGGAAGGCAGCTAGTCATCACCGCTCACTACCAACTCTTGGGCTACTCTTTTACCAACGAATAGTGTGATTGAACATTACATTATAATGCCCCCACGGTTGACAAAGCGAGCATGTTTGGTGTGACGGGGATTCGAAACCGAGACCCTCAGATTACGAGTCGAACGCCTTAACCTACCTGGCCATGCTGGGCCCTTACCGTCGGAACACTAGCGCATGCATGTCAGTAAACAATTAAACAGTATATGAAGCGAGATGATGACAGATGTAATGAGTTTGGTTTAATAATGAATATATAAATACTTTTTTCTGTTTTTCTCGGTTGATATTTATAAGATAAATATATAAACAAATTATTTTTTTAGAAAGCCACATCGGGCTATCTACTGTGTCCACCGAGGGAAATCGAACCTCTGATTTTAGCATTGTAAATCCGTATACTTTATATTTTATAAAAATAATGTTAATGATATTAACTTGGTTAAATGTAGCAAAGATAAAAGTAAAGTAACAGGTCTTCCACCACAATGTTATTAACTTGGTTAAGTGTAATAAGGGTAAAACTAAAGCAACAGGTCTTCCATCACAATGTTATTAACTTGGCTAAGTGTAATAATGGAAAACTAAAGCAACAGGTCTTCCACCACAATGTTATTAACTTGGTTAAGTGTAATAAGGGTAAAACTAAAGCAACAGGTCTTCCATCACAATGTTATTAACTTGGTTAAGTGTAATAAGGGTAAAACTAAAGCAACAGGTCTTCCATCACAATGGTATTAACTTGGCTAAGTGTAATAATGGAAAAACTAAAGCAACAGGTCTTCCACCACAATGGTATTAACTTGGTTACGTGTAACAAAGGTAAAACTAAAGCAACAGATTTTCCACCACGATGGTATTAACTTGGTTAAGTGAAAAAAGGTAAAACTACAGCAGTAGGTCTTCCACCACAATGGTATCAACTTGGTTAAGTATTACAGAGGTAAAACTAAAGCAACAGGTTTTCCACCACGATGGTATTAACTTGGTTAAGTGTAAAAAGGTAAAACTACAGCAGTAGGTCTTCCACCACAATAGTATTAACTTGGTTAAGTATTACAGAGGTAAAACTATAGAAACAGGTCTTCCACTACGATGGTATTAACTTGGTTAAGGGAAAAACTAGACAAACAGGTCTTCCACCACAATGGCAGAATGCTGATTTTTAATAATATCTTATACATCCTCTACCATTAGATCGCTGGTTTTCCATTATATACTAAATACCAGTACAGAGAAACAGGTAATATACTTAGGTAAGAAAACAGGTAATATACTTAGGTAAGACAACAGGTAATATACTTAGGTAAGACAACAGGTAATATACTTAGGTAAGACAACAGGTAATATACTTAGGTAAGACAACAGGTAATATACTTAGGTAAGACAACGGGTAATATACTTAGGTAAGACATACTTCTTTCAATGGCTGACATTGTCTCGAACTTCTGCACAGCCCTAGAGTTAGGATAACGGATTGCTGACCCTGCACATCCCATAATTTCTTTTATCCTGATGTTGTCTTCATTGTCTGGAAAAGCAAATCCAATGATGTAAACAAAATTAACTCAGATAATGGAACAAAATCTACAAAACAAAACAATATAAAAGATTGAATCGGAGCAGTTGGTTTGGAGTTGTTTCACATGAGTGGAACGATCAAGTAATTAGAAACGTTTGGCGCACATTCTTACATTACGCTATTATTCTTACTAGATTCACGTAACATCCTCACAAGACAAACGTTGACACATTCTTACATTAAGCTATTATACTTACTAGATTCAGGTGGCATCCTCACAAGACAAACGTTGACACATTCTTACATTAAGCTATTATTGACATTAAGCTATACTTACTAGATTCAGGTGGCATCCTCACAAGACAAACGTTGACACATTCTTACATTAAGCTATTATACTTACTAGATTCAGGTGGCATCCTCACAAGACAAACGTTCAGCGCACATTCTTACATTACGCTATTATGTTTACGAGATTCACGTGGCATCCTCACAAGAGAAATGTTCAGCGCACATTCTTACATTACGCTATTATACTTACTAGATTCACGTGGCATCCTCACAAGACATACATTGACATATATGATTATGTTCACAAACCAGAAGACAATAATCAACAAATGATGCTGTTCACACGTCAGAAGACATTATTCTGTTTAGAAACCACAAAACAAATACTGACACATAATTTTATTAACAAGTCGCATGACAAACACTAACACATCATTCTGTTTAAAAGCCATGATTCAGTTTAAGTTTCAACGCATTGCATATGATTCTTTAACAATTCACAAGACAAACATTGAAATAGGATTAGGTTTACAAGTCACAAGATAAATATTGACCTATAACATGTTTCTATACGTTGTAAGGTATGGACATGTGGCCTATAGGTAGGTTAACTGGAGAACAAAATAGCAAGTTCACGAGAAACGTACATGACTTAAACATTAAAAAGCTATATATGGATTAAATAAATACCTGTTTTAGTACCACTTCTATATAGCATGTGTTGAAAGACACCTCGTTAATTCTTTGATGCTTGTAAAATGAACTGTAATCAAGTGAGATTAGTTCAAGAAACAACAGGTGTAACCGGTATCAAGTTACGTCACACTAATTATTATTGTTTTGTTTACTTGTTTCGAAGAGAAGTAGGCCTGGTTAGTAAAACTATGTCAAGTTACGAAATAATGATAGTATATAATATATTATGTAAGGAATAGTAAGTTCATGCTTCATTTGTGTGTTTCCATGTGGTTCCTCTAATCGTTACAATGAAAGTTAGTGTTTAAGTCTGAGGCGGTTAGAAGCCACTTGAACATACTGAATTACTTACAGCTAAATGTCCTGAGCAGCTTCTGCCCCACGCTCAAATGGACTACCGTACCAGAAGTGTAGTGGACTTTTTTGAAATTTCTCTGGAAGTTGGGGTGTCCATCTTCGTGGAATAAAACTGAAGAGCTGTAAAGTAAGAAGGATTTTTTGTTTGCTTGTAGTTGAGCACAAAGCTACAGAATGGGCTGTCTGTACTCTGCCCACCATGAGTATCGAAACCCTTTTTCTAATGTAAATTCACAGGCATACCTCTGTGCCAATGGGGGCAAAGTTCAACCAAATTCGCAAAATTTCGCTGCAGGATATGGAAAGATAACAGAAGAAGAAATATCTACCATTAGAGAATAGCCTGATTAACGTTTGTGTTCAGAAAGCAGGGATACCAGGCCTTAAAAAGTGTTTGTAGCACTAGAAAACAGGAATACCAGGTCTTAAAAAGTGTTTGTAGCAAAAGAAGGCAAGGATATCAGGCCTTAAAAAGTGTTTGGAGCACAAGAAGACAGGGATACCAGGTCATTAAAAGTGTTTATAGTATAAGACGGCAGGGGCACCAGAACTTAAAAATTGTTTTTACCATAGGAAGGCAAAGATACCAGGTCTTTAAAAGTGTTTGTAGTACAAGAAGGCAGGATACAAGGCCTTAAAAGCGTTTGTATCATAAGAAGGCAGGAATACTATGCCTTAAAAAGTGTTTGGAGCATAAGATATTTATATGGCACACCATTCAGGAAGCAAAGCAGCAGTGAAGAGAGAGGTGTGGCTTGATCTTGCCAGTTTATATCGTCCTGTACTGCATGCATTGATTAAGTATGTTATGGATGTCTTCTGGATTCATGATAATGTGAACATTTTCATTACAGGGTACTACATGGACTCTGAAATACAGTTTTTAAACCAAGAGTATACAACCAGATAGGTAAACTTTGAATGTGGTATCCCAGTGGTATATACAATATCTCCTGTTTGTCCTTGTAATAAAAGTCGTCATCAGAGCTGTTGAGAAGGCTGGCTCAGCGATAGCTTTCCATGGAGGAGAATAACTTCCACCAATACAGGTATATATAGATGACAGGACCTTACTCAAGAATAACAGTCTTATGTAAGCTTGAAGATATTATGGACTGGGAAAGGGTGAAGTATAAACCCACTGAGTTACGCAGTTTGATCTTAAGAAAGTTAAAGCTGTTAACACCCATTTTTTGCTGTATGGCAAAGAAATTTCATCAGTCCAAAACCGGCCTGTAAAAAGCTTTGGATGGTGGGATACTGAGGAATTGAAAAACACCAAGATGGCTCAGGAGGCAACTAAACTAGTGGCGGATAGTCTGAAAGTAACTGATAAATGTTGTTTTCCAGGTAAGTTAACAGTATGTTTCTGTTTATTTGAACAATATTGCATTACACAGCAGCCACATGAAGTTGGTGTTGTTAGCGAGGTTTCTTGCAGAGGTGTTCAAGGTATCAAAAGCACGATTCTTCATGACTCTAAGATCTGATATAAAGTGAACTGCTGAGAAAGTGGTGCAATAGGCATAGTTCAAACTTAGGCACCAGGAGATTGTTACGGGGCACTAGAGTATGGGAATGGTCAAGTCATAAATGGTGGTCATCTGCTGAAGACCAAGAGCAATGTGAGTTAGTTTGTCAGAAGATTAGATAAACTGAGAAGAAAATGAGACTAGCCACAGCAGTTGGCTGGGCTAAGCAGGGTGCTTGGACAAAACAGAAACCTATACAGCAACAAACTTTACTACAAATGTACTACAGATGATTGATCCTCTTTGAAGTTCATCTTTCTGGCATTTTGCATATGATCTTCTCTCTGCACCATCCAGCTAAAGTGTTTGGTATAATGATTACTCAGATCTACTTCATTGCTGTGAGAAGGGTACTTTACAGGATATTCAGAGTTCATGAACATCAAATCTATATGGCAGCACGTTCACCTGGCATCATAACAACATGCTCAGAGTGAATGAAGATGAGCTTAGACAAAGAGACAGAGATAGCAGTAAGAAAACAAAGTAGCATCTGTCTTCAGACAGTTCATCATTATCATAAGAGAGGGTACTGGGACATGTATTAAACTATTTAAAGTAACAGGTGCTTCAGAGGGTACTGAGACATGTATTAAATTATTTAAAGTAACAGATGCTTCAGAGAGGGTACTGAGACATGTATTAAACTATTTAAAGTAACAAATGCTTCAGAGAGGGTACTGGGACATGTATTAAACTATTTAAAGTAACAGGTGCTTCAGAGAGGGTACTGAGACATATTAAATTATTTAAAGTAACAGGTGCTTCAGAGAGAGTACTGAGACATGTATTAAATTATTTAAAGTAACAGGTACTTCAGAGAGGGTACTGAGACGAATTAAATTATTTAAAGTAACAGGTGCTTCAGAGAGGGTACTGAGACATATACCAAATTATTTAAAGTAACAGGTGCTTCAGAGAGGGTATTGGGACATGTATTAAACTATTTAAAGTAACAGGTGCTCCAGAGAGGGTACTGAGACATATATTAAATTATTTAAAGTAACAGGTGCTTCAGAGAGGGTACTGAGACATGTATTAAACTATTTAAAGTAACAGGTGCTCCAGAGAGGGTACTGAGACATATATTAAATTATTTAAAGTAACAGGTGCTTCAGAGAGGGTACTGAGACGTATTAAATTATTTAAAGTAACAGGTGCTTCAGAGAGAGTACTGAGACATGTATTAAATTATTTAAAGTAACAGGTACTTCAGTGAGGGTACTGAGACGAATTAAATTATTTAAAGTAACAGGTGCTTCAGAGAGGGTACTGAGACATATACCAAATTATTTAAAGTAACAGGTGCTTCAGAGAGGGTATTGGGACATGTATTAAATTATTTAAAGTAACAGGTGCTTCAGAGGGTACTGAGACATGTATTAAATTATTTAAAGTAACAGGTGCTTCAGAGAGGGTACTGAGACATGTATTAAATTATTTAAAGTAACAGGTGCTTCAGAGAGGGTACTGGGACATGTATTAAATTATTTAAAGTGAAAGGTGCTTCAGAGAGGGTACTGAGACATGTATTAAATTATTTAAAGTAACAAATGCTTCAGAGAGGGTACTGGGACATGTATTAAATTATTTAAAGTAATAAATGCTTCAGAGAGGGTACTGAGACATGTATTAAATTATTTAAAGTAACAGGTGCTTCAGAGAGGGTACTGCGACATGTATTAAATTATTTAAAGTGAAAGGTGCTTCAGAGAGGGTACTGAGACATGTATTAAATTATTTAAAGTAACAAATGCTTCAGAGAGGGTACTGGGACATGTATTAAATTATTTAAAGTAACAGGTGCTTCAGAGAGGGTACTGAGACATGTATTAAATTATTTAAAGTAACAGGTGCTTCAGAGGGGTACTAAGACATGTATTAAATTATTTAAAGTAACAGGTGCTTCAGAGAGGGTACTGAGACATGTATTAAATTATTTAAAGTAACAGGTGCTTCAGAGAGGGTACTGGGACATGTATTAAATTATTTAAAGTGAAAGGTGCTTCAGAGAGGGTACTGAGACATGTATTAAATTATTTAAAGTAACAAATGCTTCAGAGAGGGTACTGGGACATGTATTAAATTATTTAAAGTAATAGGTGCTTCAGAGAGGGTACTGAGACATGTATTAAATTATTTAAAGTAACAGGTGCTTCAGAGAGGGTGCTGAGACATGTATTAAATTATTTAAAGTAACAGGTGCTTCAGAGAGGGTACTAAGACATGTATTAAATTATTTAAAGTAACAGGTGCTTCAGAGGGTACTGAGACATGTATTAGATTATTTAAAGTAACAGGTGCTTCAGAAAGGGTACTAAGACATGTATTAAATTATTTAAAGTAATAGGTGCTTCAGAGAGGGTACTGAGACATGTATTAAATTATTTAAAGTAACAGGTGCTTCAGAGAGGGTACTGAGACATGTATTAAATTATTTAAAGTAACAGGTGCTTCAGAGAGGGTACTGGGACATGTATTAAATTATTTAAAGTAATAGGTGCTTCAGAGAGGCTACTGGGACATGTATTAAATTATTTAAAGTAACAGGTGCTTCAGAGAGGGTACTGAGACATGTATTAAATTATTTAAAGTAACAAATGCTTCAGAGAGGGTACTGGGACATGTATTAAATTATTTAAAGTAATAGGTGCTTCAGAGAGGGTACTGAGACGTATTAAATTATTTAAAGTAACAGGTGCTTCAGAGAGGGTGCTGAGACATGTATTAAATTATTTAAAGTAACAGGTGCTTCAGAGAGGGTACTGAGACGTATTAAATTATTTAAAGTAACAGGTGCTTCAGAGAGGGTGCTGAGACATGTATTAAATTATTTAAAGTAACAGGTGCTTCAGAGAGGGTACTGAGACATGTATTATATTATTTAAAGTAACAGGTGCTTCAGAGAGGGTACTGAGACATGTATTAAATTATTTAAAGTAACAGGTGCTTCAGAGAGGGTACTGGGACATGTATTAAATTATTTAAAGTAATAGGTGCTTCAGAGAGGGTACTGAGACATGTATTAAATTATTTAAAGTAACAAATGCTTCAGAGAGGGTACTGGGACATGTATTAAATTATTTAAAGTAATAGGTGCTTCAGAGAGGTACTGAGACATGTATTCAATTATTTAAAGTAACAGGTGCTTCAAAAAGGGTACTGGGACATGTATTCAATTATTTAAAGTAACAGGTGCTTCAGAGAGGGTGCTGAGACATGTATTGAATTATTTAAAGTAACAGGTGCTTCAGAGAGGGTACTAAGACATGTATTAAATTATTTAAAGTAACAAGAGCTTCAGAGAGGGTACTGAGATGTATTAAATTATTTAAAGTAACAGGTGCTTCAGAGAGGGTACTAAGACATGTATTAAATTATTTAAAGTAACAGGTGCTTCAGAGGGTACTGGGATATGTATTAAATTATTTAAAGTAATAGGTGCTTCAGAGAGGGTACTGAGACGTATTAAATTATTTAAAGTAACAGGTGCTTCAGAGAGGGTGCTGAGACATGTATTAAATTATTTAAAGTAACAGGTGCTTCAGAGAGGGTACTGAGACATGTATTAAATTATTTAAAGTAACAGGTGCTTCAGAGAGGGTGCTGAGACATGTATTAAATTATTTAAAGTAACAGGTGCTTCAGAGAGGGTGCTGAGACATGTATTAAATTATTTAAAGTAACAGGTGCTTCAGAGAGGGTACTGAGACATGTATTAAATTATTTAAAGTAACAGGTGCTTCAGAGAGGGTACTGAGACATGTATTAAATTATTTAAAGTAACAAATGCTTCAGAGAGGGTACTGGGACATGTATTAAATTATTTAAAGTAATAGGTGCTTCAGAGAGGGTACTGAGACATGTATTCAATTATTTAAAGTAACAGGTGCTTCAAAGAGGGTACTGGGACATGTATTCAATTATTTAAAGTAACAGGTGCTTCAGAGAGGGTACTGGGACATGTATTCAATTATTCAAAGTAACAGGTGCTTTAGAGAGGGTACTGAGACATGTATTAAATTATTTAAAGTAACAGGTGCTTCAGAGAGGGTACTGAGACATGTATTAAATTATTTAAAGTAACAAATGCTTCAAAGAGGGTACTGGGACATGTATTAAATTATTTAAAGTAATAGGTGCTTCAGAGAGGGTACTGAGACATGTATTCAATTATTTAAAGTAACAGGTGCTTCAAAAAGGGTACTGGGACATGTATTCAATTATTTAAAGTAACAGGTGCTTCAGAGAGGGTACTAAGACATGTATTAAATTATTTAAAGTAACAAGAGCTTCAGAGAGGGTACTGAGATGTATTAAATTATTTAAAGTAACAGGTGCTTCAGAGAGGGTACTAAGACATGTATTAAATTATTTAAAGTAACAGGTGCTTCAGAGGGTACTGAGACATGTATTAGATTATTTAAAGTAACAGGTGCTTCAGAAAGGGTACTAAGACATGTATTAAATTATTTAAAGTAACAGGTGCTTCAGAGAGGGTACTGAGACATGTATTAAATTATTTAAAGTAACAAATGCTTCAGAGAGGGTAATGAGACATGTATTAAATTATTTAAAGTAACAAATGCTTCAGAGAGGGTACTGGGACATGTATTAAATTATTTAAAGTAATAGGTGCTTCAGAGAGGGTTCTGAGACATGTATTAAATTATTTAAAGTAACAGGTGCTTCAGAGAGGGTACTAAGACATGTATTAAATTATTTAAAGTAACAGGTGCTTCAGAGAGGGTACTGAGACATGTATTAAATTATTTAAAGTAACAGGTGCTTCAGAGAGGGTACTGAGACATGTATTAAATTATTTAAAGTAACAGGTGCTTCAGAGAGGGTACTGAGACATGTATTAAATTATTTAAAGTAACAGGTGCTTCAGAGAGGGTACTGAGACATGTATTAAATTATTTAAAGTAACAAATGCTTCAGAGAGGGTACTGGGACATGTATTAAATTATTTAAAGTAATAGGTGCTTCAGAGAGGGTACTGAGACATGTATTCAATTATTTAAAGTAACAGGTGCTTCAAAAAGGGTACTGGGACATGTATTCAATTATTTAAAATAACAGGTGCTTCAGAGAGGATGCTGAGACATGTATTGAATTATTTAAAGTAACAGGTGCTTCAGAGAGGGTACTAAGACATGTATTAAATTATTTAAAGTAACAAGAGCTTCAGAGAGGGTACTGAGATGTATTAAATTATTTAAAGTAACAGGTGCTTCAGAGAGGGTACTAAGACATGTATTAAATTATTTAAAGTAACAGGTGCTTCAGAGAGTACTGGGACATGTATTAAATTATTTAAAGTAATAGGTGCTTCAGAGAGGGTACTGAGACGTATTAAATTATTTAAAGTAACAGGTGCTTCAGAGAGGGTGCTGAGACATGTATTAAATTATTTAAAGTAACAGGTGCTTCAGAGAGGGTACTGAGACATGTATTAAATTATTTAAAGTAACAGGTGCTTCAGAGAGGGTGCTGAGACATGTATTAAATTATTTAAAGTAACAGGTGCTTCAGAGAGGGTACTGAGACATGTATTATATTATTTAAAGTAACAGGTGCTTCAGAGAGGGTACTGAGACATGTATTAAATTATTTAAAGTAACAGGTGCTTCAGAGAGGGTACTGAGACATGTATTAAATTATTTAAAGTAACAAATGCTTCAGAGAGGGTACTGGGACATGTATTAAATTATTTAAAGTAATAGGTGCTTCAGAGAGGGTACTGAGACATGTATTCAATTATTTAAAGTAACAGGTGCTTCAAAGAGAGTACTGGGACATGTATTCAATTATTTAAAGTAACAGGTGCTTCAGAGAGGGTACTGGGACATGTATTCAATTATTCAAAGTAACAGGTGCTTCAGAGAGGGTGCTGAGACATGTATTGAATTATTTAAAGTAACAGGTGCTTCAGAGAGGGTACTAAGACATGTATTAAATTATTTAAAGTAACATGTGCTTCAGAGAGGGTACTAAGACATGTATTAAATTATTTAAAGTAACAGGTGCTTCAGAGAGGGTACTGAGACATGTATTAAATTATTTAAAGTAACAAATGCTTCAGAGAGGGTACTGGGACATGTATTAAATTATTTAAAGTAATAGGTGCTTCAGAGAGGGTACTGAGACATGTATTAAATTATTTAAAGTAACAGGTGCTTCAAAGAGGGTACTGGGACATGTATTCAATTATTTAAAGTAACAGGTGCTTCAGAGAGGGTGCTGAGACATGTATTGAATTATTTAAAGTAACAGGTGCTTCAGAGAGGGTACTAAGACATGTATTAAATTATTTAAAGTAACAAGAGCTTCAGAGAGGGTACTGAGATGTATTAAATTATTTAAAGTAACAGGTGCTTCAGAGAGGGTACTAAGACATGTATTAAATTATTTAAAGTAACAGGTGCTTCAGAGGGTACTGAGACATGTATTAAATTATTTAAAGTAACAGGTGCTTCAGAAAGGGTACTAAGACATGTATTAAATTATTTAAAGTAACAGGTGCTTCAGAGAGGGTACTGAGACATGTATTAAATTATTTAAAGTAACAAATGCTTCAGAGAGGGTACTGGGACATATATTAAATTATTTAAAGTAATAGGTGCTTCAGAGAGGGTACTGAGACGTATTAAATTATTTAAAGTAACAGGTGCTTCAGAGAGGGTGCTGAGACATGTATTAAATTATTTAAAGTAACAGGTGCTTCAGAGGGTACTGAGACATGTATTAAATTATTTAAAGTAACAAATGCTTCAGAGAGGGTACTGGGACATGTATTAAATTATTTAAAGTAATAGGTGCTTCAGAGAGGGTACTGAGACGTATTAAATTATTTAAAGTAACAAGTGCTTCAGAGAGGGTGCTGAGACATGTATTAAATTATTTAAAGTAACAGGTGCTTCAGAGAGGGTACTGAGACATGTATTAAATTATTTAAAGTAACAGGTGCTTCAGAGAGAGTACTGAGACATGTATTAAATTATTTAAAGTAACAGGTGCTTCAGAGAGGGTACTGAGACATGTATTAAATTATTTAAAGTAACAAATGCTTCAGAGAGGGTACTGGGACATGTATTAAATTATTTAAAGTAATAGGTGCTTCAGAGAGGGTACTGAGACATGTATTCAATTATTTAAAGTAACAGGTGCTTCAAAAAGGGTACTGGGACATGTATTCAATTATTTAAAGTAACAGGTGCTTCAGAGAGGGTGCTGAGACATGTATTGAATTATTTAAAGTAACAGGTGCTTCAGAGAGGGTACTAAGACATGTATTAAATTATTTAAAGTAACAAGAGCTTCAGAGAGGGTACTGAGATGTATTAAATTATTTAAAGTAACAGATGCTTCAGAGAGGGTACTAAGACATGTATTAAATTATTTAAAGTAACAGGTGCTTCAGAGGGTACTGAGACATGTATTAGATTATTTAAAGTAACAGGTGCTTCAGAAAGGGTACTAAGACATGTATTAAATTATTTAAAGTAACAGGTGCTTCAGAGAGGGTACTGAGACATGTATTAAATTATTTAAAGTAACAAATGCTTCAGAGAGGGTACTGGGACATGTATTAAATTATTTAAAGTAATAGGTGCTTCAGAGAGGGTACTGAGACGTATTAAATTATTTAAAGTAACAGGTGCTTCAGAGAGGGTACTGAGACATGTATTAAATTATTTAAAGTAACAGGTGCTTCAGAGAGGGTACTGGGACATGTATTAAATTATTTAAAGTAATAGGTGCTTCAGAGAGGGTACTGAGACATGTATTAAATTATTTAAAGTAACAAATGCTTGAGAGAGGGTACTGGGACATGTATTAAATTATTTAAAGTAATAGGTGCTTCAGAGAGGGTACTGAGACATGTATTAAAGTATTTAAAGTAACAGGTGCTTCAGAGAGGGTACTGAGACATGTATTAAATTATTTAAAGTAACAAATGCTTCAGAGAGGGTACTGGGACATGTATTAAATTATTTAAAGTAATAGGTGCTTCAGAGAGGGTACTGGGACATGTATTAAATTATTTAAAGTAATAGGTGCTTCAGAGAGGGTACTGAGACATGTATTAAATTATTTAAAGTAACAGGTGCTTCAGAGAGGGTACTGAGACATGTATTAAATTATTTAAAGTAACAAATGCTTCAGAGAGGGTACTGAGACATGTATTAAATTATTTAAAGTAACAGGTGCTTCAGAGAGGGTACTGGGACATGTATTAAATTATTTAAAGTAATAGGTGCTTCAGAGAGGGTACTGAGACATGTATTAAATTATTTAAAGTAACAGGTGCTTCAGAGAGGGTACTGAGACATGTATTAAATTATTTAAAGTAACAGGTGCTTCAGAGAGGGTACTGGGACATGTATTAAATTATTTAAAGTAACAGGTGCTTCAGAGAGGGTACTGAGACATGTATTAAATTATTTAAAGTAACAGGTGCTTCAGAGAGGGTACTGGGACATGTATTAAATTATTTAAAGTAATAGGTGCTTCAGAGAGGGTACTGAGACGTATTAAATTATTTAAAGTAACAGGTGCTTCTATATTTTTAGATTTAATGAAATATTCGATTTTGCTACTTATAATATATAAGTTGATAATGTATTACTGGATTCAGAGAAACATTAAGTGTATGTACTGAACTTACATTCAGTAATTGAAAGTTAAGAAAAACTGTTGAAATATGAAGAAAGTTATATCACCTGTTTATAAGAGAAATGTATAGATAACATAATGTAAAATAAATCATAAATCAGTAAGGTAAGAACATACAAAAAACAGTACACCACATAACGTATGAACATATAGAAACAGTATATCACACATCATTAAATTAAGAACATACAGAAACAGTACACCATATAACATTAACGTATGAACATACACAAAATAACGTGATCTGTAAAGCTTTAAAATAAGACAAAGTATATATATATATATATATGAGCAAAAACATAGCATAGATTTAAGCAAAAGTAGACCTTAATAAGATACCGTAAGTCCTCCAAAACCCTCGAGTCGTGTAACAATCACTAGCAATTGTATAGACGTAACGAATTTCTCTGATGTTAAATACCAAATGTAGGAACGTAAGACACAATACTAACATGAATAATTTATCGGCGAAACATGCATGACAAAACCTATTAGGTTTCGTATGTTTAACTAATGAAGTTTCTAGGCCATTGCGTCCAATACAAAAAACAAAGTCCACACTGCAACCAACTTTCCTAACATATTGTTAAATTAGTAAGGTTTAACACATTAGACAAAGTACGTGATTCTATTAGCAACATTTAAAAAGACAGCAACATTAGACACTACGTGATTCTACTAATAACATTTAAAAAGACAGCAACATTAGACACTACGTGATTCTACTAATAACATTTAAATCACACCAACATTAGACACTACGTGATTCTACTAATAACATTTAAATCACACCAACATTAGACACTACGTGATTCTACTAATAACATTTAAGTCACACCAACATTAGACACTACGTGATTCTATTAATAACATTTAAATTACACCAACATTAGACACTACGTGATTCTACTAATAACATTTAATTTACACCGACATTAGACACTACGTGATTCTATTAATAACATTTAAATCACACCAACATTAGACACTACGTGATTCTATTAATAATATTTAAATTACACCAACATTAGACACTACGTGATTCTATTAGCATTTAAATTACACCAACATTAGACACTACGTGATTCTACTAATAACATTTAAATCACACCAACATCAGACACTACGTGATTCTATTAATAACATTTAAATCACACCAACATTAGACACTACGTGATTCTATTAATAACATTTAAATCACACCAACAAAGTTACTCGAGGGCTATCTGCGCTAGCCGTCCCGAATTTAGTAGTGTAAGACTAGAGGGATCATAATGTAAATATAAAAATTGTGTTACGAAAATGATTTGTACTAAAATTAAAGTATAATAACATAATCATTAGTTTTCATAGTTATTCAGAAAAGCAGTAAATAGCGAATAAAACAATTTTTATATCACAACAACTGAGTTAAGTGTGAATATTTTGGATCTAAACAACTCTGTGAACCTTTAAGGGTTGGGCAGTCTTTATCTATGTGGTGATGACAGAGAAATCCTGAAACTAAATATTGCGACCTTTGGTTCCAGACCTTGAACTAATAGTTTAGTGACTTGGTTTAAGCAGTGGAACGTTGATTCTGTAAGATATTCCTGAATGTTCACAGACTCTAGCTTGTGAGTGACGTTTCATTTTGACAATGTACGTAAACACCTCGTCTATACACGACCCACGAACCTACAAGTTTAGTTACTTGATCTTTGTACTGTTTAATGTGGAGACGAAGTTTTTATATTATTTTAAACTAAAGTGGATGGTAGAAAGTTTTGTTAGGGAAGAGCTTTTTTTTTTTTTAATTTGTGGAGATTGTGAACCAATTAAAGGAATTGAGAGTGAGAGGGGGTGTGTGCGGTGTTTACATTAGCTGGCAGATGAAAGTTCTTATTTAGGGAATTCTATTTAATGTTCGTTAGAATATCAGTAGGAACATGAGTTTATGTAGAAGGGTTCTTTGTTTATTTAAATAAAATAATTAGAACACAGATTAAAAATTATGTTTTTCAATCATATAACCAGATTACGTTTAAAGAAGTTCGGGAAAAAATATCGAATTTGGTTTGGAGACCAATAAAAGTTCGGGAAAAAATATCGAATTTGGTTTGGAGACCAATAAAAGTTATTCTATGGTAAACTGAGCTTCAAAATGTTTGGAGACCAATAAAAGTTATTCTATGGTAAACTGAGCTTCAAAATGTTTACTTTCTTCGGTAATTCCGACGTTTAGGAATGGTAAGGAATAATTATTTTCGTGTTCGATTGTGAATATGATATTGGGGTGTCGGGAATGAAGGTAGGAAAGGTACTTGGAATCGTGCCTTTATTGAGCAGGAAAGCGTCATTAATACAGTGTTTGTAAGGAACAAATTTCAATTCATAATAGCATAGAAAAACTATTTACTATCGTCGGACCCAGTGGAGATGATATGTGACATCATTTTAAAGGGAATATGGTTTAACATAAGGGATAGGACAAGATGTTCCACGAATTGTTTACAGGTGAAAACAACATACTGTTCAGTGTCTATGGGAAAGACAAGGTCTACGATTACATTTAAAGTTTCATTATATTGGTATATAGAGATTCGACATCAAAACTGGCCATAACGTACTGATAGGCAAACATAATATTAGAAACTTTTGAAACAAAGATAATAGTGAATTCGTTAAAGGTATTCAGTTTTAAATGTAGGACCGATAAAATCAGACAAGTAATTACAGGAGCCTACACCTGAAGAAACAGTGTCCAGTTTGGTGTATACTTTGGTAGGCCTTAAAAAATACCACGTTTAGTGTACTTTAGGTAGGCCGTGAAAAATATCAGGTTTGGTGTACTTTCTATGGAGATGGAGGAATTTGTTGGAAAATAGTTACAGAGATAATATTTCGAGTTTTCAGGGTCTTAAGAAAACGCAGAATCGTATCTTACCTTTAAAAGTCAACAATAATAAGACAGTATCCAATATTAACAACTGTCTTTATCTTCATTATTGAGGTTGGTTTGTTGGTTGTTTTGAATTTCGCGCAAAGCTATTTGAGGGCTATCTGCGCTAGCCGTCCCTAATTTAGCAGTGTAAGACTAGAGGGAAGGCAGCTAGTCATCATCACCCACCGCCAACTCTTGGGCTACTCTTTTACCAACGAATAGTGGGATTGACCGTCACATAATAGCGCCCCCACGGCTGAAAGGGCGAGCATGTTTGATGCGACCGGGATTCGAACCCGCAACCCTCGGATTACGAGTCGACCGCCTTAACACGCTTGGTCATGCCGGGCCATATTATTGAAGTTAAAGTCAAGGTTAATAAGTCGGTATCGAGTTTTAACCGAACGCTTTTATTTTCATTGTTGACGTTAAGTTCAAGGAAAATAATTCCATATTCACTTTTAACTACCGTCTTTATCTTTATTATTGAACTTAAAGGTCAAGGGTAATATGTCGGTATCCAATTTTAACTACCGTCTTTATCTTTATTATTGAACCTAAAGGTCAAGGGTAATAAGTCGGTATCCAATTTTAACTACCGTTTTTATCTTTATTATTGAACTTAAAGGTCAAGGGTAATAAGTCGGTATCCAATTTTAACGAACGTCTTTATCTTCGTTATTGAAGTTAAAATCAAGGGTGGAAGTTGGTATCCAGATTTAACAACTGTTGTTATCTTCATCATTGAAGTTAAAGTAAAGAGTGATAATCGCTATCCAGTTTTAAGAACCGTCTTTATCTTCACCATTGAAGTTAAAGTCAAGGGTGGAAGCTGGTATCCAGATTTAACAACCGTTGTTATCTTCATCATTGAAGTTAAAGGTCAAAGGTAATAAGTAGGTATCCAGTTTAAGCAACAGTCTTTATCTTCATTATTGAGCTTAAAAGTCAAGGGTAATAAGTCGGTATCCAGTTTTAACAACCATCTTTACCTTTCTTATTGATTTAAAGGTCAAGTGTGATAAGTCGGTATCGAGTTTTAACGAACGTCTTTCTGTTCATTATTGAAGATAACTTCAAGGGTAATAAGTGAGTATCGAGATTTAAAAAAGTGTTTTTATCTTCTTTATTGAACTTATAGGTCAAAGGTAATTAGTCGGTATCCAGTTTTAACAACCGTCTTTATCTTTATTATTGAAGTTAAAGGTCAAGGGTAATAAGTCGGTATCTAGTTTTAACAACCGTTTTTATCTTTATTATTGAAGTTAAAGGTCAAGGGTAATAAGTCGGTATCTAGTTTTAACAGCCGTCTTTATCTTTATTATTGAAGTTAAAGGTCAAAGGTAATTAGTCGGTATCTAGTTTTACGTCTTTATCTTCTTTATTGAATTTATAGGTCAAAGGTAATAAGTCGGTATCCAGTTTTAACAACCGTCTTTATCTATATTATTAAAGTTAAAGGTCAAGGGTAATAAGTCGGTATCTAGTTTTAACAACCGTTTTTATCTTTATTATTGAAGTTAAAGGACAAGGGTAATAAGCCGGTATCTAGTTTTAACAACCGTCTTTATCTTTATTATTGAAGTTAAAGGTCAAAGGTAATTATTCGGTATCTAGTTTTACGTCTTTATCTTCTTTATTGAACTTATAGGTCAAAGGTAATAAATCGGTATCCAGTGTAACAACCGTCTTTATCTTTATTATTGAAGTTAAAGGTCAAGGGTAATAAGTCGGTATCTAGTTTTAACAACCGTTTTTATCTTTATTATTGAAGTTAAAGGTCAAGGGTAATAAGTCGGTATCTAGTTTTAACAACCGTTTTTATCTTTATTATTGAAGTTAAAGGTCAAGGGTAATAAGTCGGTATCTAGTTTTAACAGCCGTCTTTATCTTTATTATTGAAGTTAAAGGTCAAAGGTAATTAGTCGGTATCTAGTTTTACGTCTTTATCTTCTTTATTGAATTTATAGGTCAAAGGTAATAAGTCGGTATCCAGTTTTAACAACCGTCTTTATCTATATTATTAAAGTTAAAGGTCAAGGGTAATAAGTCGGTATCTAGTTTTAAGAACCGTTTTTATCTTTATTATTGAAGTTAAAGGACAAGGGTAATAAGCCGGTATCTAGTTTTAACAACCGTCTTTATCTTTATTATTGAAGTTAAAGGTCAAAGGTAATTATTCGGTATCTAGTTTTACGTCTTTATCTTCTTTATTGAACTTATAGGTCAAAGGTAATAAATCGGTATCCAGTTTAACAACCGTCTTTATCTTTATTATTAAAGTTGAAGGTCAAGGGTAATAAGTCGGTATCTAGTTTTAACAACCGTTTTTATCTTTATTATTAAAGTTGAAGGTCAAGGGTAATAAGTCGGAATCTAGTTTTAAGAACCGTTTTTATCTTTATTATTGAAGTTAAAGGACAAGGGTAATAAGCCGGTATCTAGTTTTAACAACCGTCTTTATCTTTATTATTGAAGTTAAAGGTCAAAGGTAATTATTCGGTATCTAGTTTTACGTCTTTATCTTCTTTATTGAACTTATAGGTCAAAGGTAATAAATCGGTATCCAGTTTAACAACCGTCTTTATCTTTATTATTAAAGTTAAAGGTCAAGGGTAATAAATCGGTATCCAGTTTAACAACCGTTTTTATCTTTATTATTGAAGTTAAAGGTCAAAGGTAATAAGTCGGTATCTAGTTTTAAGAACCGTTTTTATCTTCAGTATAGAACTTCCAGTTCTCCACAATGAATCCATTGTTAACTTAGTTAATGTTCTGTTTCAGTCTTTCTTCTGTCAACATCGGACAACTATCTGTCTATAAGATATCTTTAATGGTATTGAAGTCTTTAAGTAAACATTCTCAAGTGATGTGTCTGCACATTAGAACAAAATGTTAACTAAGTTTTCTTTACACACATTCGTAATTCAGTATATAAGGTAGGTTTTAATGGTGTACTTCATAATTACAAATAGCTTTTGTATTTGTAAGTCTAAGTGTTGAGAAATATAATATTATGCTTTTTTGTTGATCAATAAATGTTAGATGCGCTGCTGAAGTTCTAAAAACATTAAGAAAACTTTAACGGAGTTTCGAAAAATGGTAAACGTACTGTTATACGCGTAAGCTATGTTTATAACAGTGAAACTAAATTAATTAATGTAGACATTGGATAGAAGAAACTTCATGTCTTGATGATGACGCTACGATTAGGAAGTGTAATAAGATAGACCGAGAACAATTTATATTACTGGAGAACTAAACTAAGTAGGTTGTCCATATTACTGGAGAGATAAGTCGTTTCCTTAGGTTATTGTAGAACCAAGTAGGTTGTTTAGGTTAGTGGAGAACCATGCAGCAGGTTGTTCAGGTTATTTGCAATGGAAACTATGATGTAGGGCCGTCAAATAAAGCGGACGTGGCGACATGGACTCTATCTGACAAGGTACTAGGGTGCACGTGGCGACATGTACTCTATCTGACAAGGTACTAGGGTGGACGTGGCGACATGTACTCTACCTCACAAGGTACTAGGGTTAAAACTATTGTAATATAAGGTGTTTATCCCATACGTACTAAGTTGTAAGACTCTTGTCGACTGAAACAAGCTGTTATCTTGTGATAAAGTATTAGTTGGTCGTGTTCTTGTTTATTGAGTAAATTACTGTCTCCTGTTGAATATCCAACAACGTAGGAGTTTGAAATAGAAGACATTGTTTGGCTCAGTTTTCAATTTCATGAATCAGTTGAATATAAAATGTAAAATGAATCAGTTGAATACAGTAGAATTGGTTAAGTTTTTATAAAATGTACAATAGAAAGAAACATTTCATTCTCATCTTTCTATCTAGACCGTTCGTGTGTCAAAGCAATTAACTGTATTTGTTTCACAATTTTCTGTCTTCTATTTTTAGAAGCACTGGGTCGTTTCGTACGTTAGTTGTCTTTCTATACGCTTTCTTTTTTCCATTTATCTTTGAAAATCGGTGGAAAACAATCAAATAAAGTTAATAAACCTATTCCACTGTCATGATTCGAATGATATTCAAGCTTTCTTTAAAATCATGTAACACTCAACATTATTCGCAAAGTTGTTACAATATTAATGTTCACAACATTAAATAAATTGTACACATTTAAAACTTGAATTAAGTAATTACGATTAATAAAGGTCAAACATGAACAGACATTTATAGCTGTAATAAGTTTCAAATTTAACTATTTAAAGTTTTTCTTGTTTCAAGTTAGTATTTCAAATCAAATAATTTACCGTGTTCATATTATTACTTAAATCTTATAGGAACAAATGCGGATTGAAAGATAAAACATTATAATCTTTTCACAAAAGCGAGTTATAAAGATAAAAAAGCTTTAGTTTCTTTCAATTTGTCGAACACGTCTCCTGGTGGCTCGGCAGTGAGTCTGGGGGCTTACAACGCAAAAAAATCTGGTTTCGATGTAAAAAAATGAACAAGTAATTTTAAGCTTAACAACAACCATTTAGAAAACTAAGGGTGTGCATTATATTTTAAATATCATTGTCCATTATCGATAAGTTTTACTCGTAGCTGAATTAATGTTTTTTTAAATTACACGTAACATGCTACTATGATCGTGACACAGCTTGTAATTCTCCTGTGATTTTCTAATATGACATTATAATTGGCTGAAACATCATTTTCTCCTGTGACCACCAGGAGATGTTTCTCATCGTCCCGATTTTCTGATATACCTAGTAACTTACTGACAGGATTATAACCCTGTGTAAGATTACATTTCTCTCCCAGTGGCTTCGTTTAAGTTATTATTCCTTCTAATATTGCCTGCAGCTAACTGTTACCCTGACATAAGATTACATCTCCTATCTCCCAATAACTTCACGCAGTCCAGGAATAAAGTCTAGTCAGACTGGCCAGTTGAACAACGTGGACCATACAGTCCAGGAAGAAAGTTATGTCAGACTGGCTTGTTGAATAAAGTTATCTCAGAACAGCTTGTTGAACAATTTGTACCATGCAGTCCAAGAACAGAGTTATCTCAGACTAGCTTGTTGAACAACGTGGACCATACAGTCTATGAACAAGGTCATGTCAGACTGGCTTGTTGAACAACGTGGACCATACAGTCTATGAACAAGGTCATGTCAGACTGGCTTGTTGAACAGCTTGCACTATTAGGTCCAGGAACAAAGTCATGCCAGACAGGCTTGTTCAACAACTTCCACCATACAGTCTATGAACAAGGTCATGTCAGACTGGCTTGTTGAACAACGTGGACCATACAGTCTATGAACAAGGTCATGTCAGACTGGCTTGTTGAACAGCTTGCACTATTAGGTCCAGGAACAAAGTCATGCCAGACAGGCTTGTTCAACAACTTCCACCATACAATCCAAGAACAAAGTCATGTCAGACTAGCTTGTTGAACAACGTGGACCATACAGTCTATGAACAAGGTCATGTCAGACTGGCTTGTTGAACAACGTGGACCATACAGTCTATGAACAAGGTCATGTCAGACTGGCTTGTTGAACAGCTTGCACTATTAGGTCCAGGAACAAAGTCATGCCAGACAGGCTTGTTCAACAACTTCCACCATACAATCCAAGAACAAAGTCATGTCAGACTAGCTTGTTGAACAACGTGGACCACACAGTCTATGAACAAAGTCATGTCAGACTAGCTTGTTGAACAAAGTGGACCATACAGTGCAGGAATAAAGTCATGTCAGTCGTCACAACGATTAAATTAATATGCGGATTAGAGGTATACTAAGGTAAAATTAATGTGTGTATTACAGGAATACTATGGTAAAATTTATCCGTGTATTACGATTATACTACGGTAAAATTAATGTGCGTATTACAGGAATACTACGGTAAATTTAATGTGTGTATTACAGGTATACTACGGTAAAATTAGTGTGTATATTAAGGTATAACCAGTAAATCTAAAACATTGTTTCGGTGACACGGTTACTTCATAAGGGTATACTGAGCTAAAATTAATGTGCAGATTACAGGTATACTACGGTATAATTAATGTGTGTATTACAGGTATAGTACGGTAAAATTAATGTATTTATTACAGGTATGCTACGATGAAATTAATGTGTGGATTACAGGTTTCATAACCCATTCACTCAGGTAAATCTATATGTGAAGAAAGTTTCACATGTAGACAACACAAGAAAATAATTTATGTTGTCAGAAGCTACCTCTTGAAACTACTACATGGTATACCCACTGAAACTATTGGAATAGCATGTCACAGATAAAGTAATAAAACTACTACACTGTTTGAGTTGTCAGAGAATAACCAGTAAAACTACTACACTATTTGAGTTGTCGGATGATACCTAGAAAAAAATACTACACTGTTTGAGTTGTCAGAGAATAACCAGTAAAACTACTACACTATTTGAGTTGTCGGAGGATACCTAGAAAAACTGCTATACTGTTTGAGTTGTCAGAGAATAACCAGTAAAACTACTACACTATTTGAGTTGTCGGATGATACCTAGAAAAAAATACTACACTGTTTGAGTTGTCAGAGAATAACCAGTAAAACTACTACACTATTTGAGTTGTCGGAGGATACCTAGAGAAACTACTATACTGTTTGATTTGTCAGAGTATAACCAGTAAATCTAAAACATTGTTTCGGTGACACGGTTACTTCATAATTTCAATTTTCAACACTTTTGCTACTTAGGATTATCCTTAAAAAAGTCAGTGTATTAAAACTAAAATGCAAATAACAAACCCTGCGCGGTAGTTCGGAATATATCTGCAAACTGTACGTGACACAGAGTTTCAAATATATGTAGCTCTTCATTAATGCGAGGACTTTCGCAGGCGATAAGAACTAGAGTTGCTTTTATCAAGTGAAACCTCGACCATATCTCTTGGCGGTTTATAGACTAACATTTCAAGGTTAGCATACAACTATCTACTGAAGTCTGATCAGAGATTTAAACATTTATATCTGTCTTCACATTCATATTTACTACACCTCAAAATGCGAAACGAATAACAAAATAGGGTCTTCAATAATACGTAGGCCTAATACAGCTATCTTCATGAAGCCAAATATAAAACTTATAATAAGTAGGCCTAATAAAGCCTATAAACCATATATCTATAAACACTGGTATGAAACACAATGACTTAAGATGTTATAATTAGGTACATATAAACACTGGCATAAAACTTAGATTCAAGATACCAGAACTAAGTACATTGGTATAAACTTACAGATTTATGATATTATAACAAGGTACATGCAGACACTAGTATAAAATTTACTGTTTTAAGACTTTAAAAACTAGGTACATATAAACACTTGTATAAGACATTCTGATTTAAGTAATTAGAATTAAGTACATGTAAATACTGGTATAAGACTTACTGTCTTAAGACATAATAGTTAAATACATGTAAATACTGGTATAAGCCTTACTGTCTTAAGACATAATAGTTAAATACATGTAAATACTGGTATAAGCCTTACTGTCTTAAGACATTATATCTATGTATATGTAAACACTGGTATAAGACTTACTGTCTTAAAACATTATAGCAAAGTACATGTAAACACTAGTATAAGAGTAACTGTCTTAATACATTATAGCTAAATACATGTAAACATTACTTAAATTTTACTGAGTAATATAGGAACACTTGGTTAATGTAAAAATATTTGAAAATTTATTGACTTAGGATTGCTGAACTACGGACGAAGAATATTTGGGCTTTCCTCTAAGCTGTTTACAACCCAGTGGAAGACGTAGTACCGAGGTGATATTAAAACGTTATTGTTATAACAGTAAAATACTGTGACATCTACTTGGTGTTTGGATGCTTAGAAGAAGAGAGACAGGCGATTTACTCACCCACTATTTATCTGCTTGTCTTCTATAAATCTCGAATGTATAATGCACGTCCAACTTTCCCAACCAGTGTTTCTTAGCATTAACGATAGTATGGGTGGAGGCTGACCTAGTTCTTCGGGTAGTCGCTCGAGGGCGTTACTCAGATAGATACACACTGGCCAAATAGTTAGATAAGCTGGGCGTGGACACGAGCCAAATAGTGTGAATACTTCATCAGTGCCTTAGGGACAGGTGAGGTAACTACTTTTGAGAATATAAATTTTACATATAAAGGAAAAAATAATAATTCGACAGATCATGGTAGAATATCAGTAAAAACAAGTGAAATTTCATCTTGTTGTTTCTATTGTTATTATAAATTATTTCTTAGACCGTCTTCAAGTCGAATGATATTTAAATATAGCAATATGTGCCACCATAAGATCAGAGACACAATGTACAAAATTATCATAGTTGGGAAATACACTGGTAACAACTTTTCCAAAAATATTATAACAATGTAAAGAAAACTCGCTTTTGAAGGTTTGTTCCTGTACAACAACAATATAAAGTTTAAAGACAAGTTGGTTTAATGGCTGGCTAATCATACACAACAATATTATAAACTAGTAGATATAAGTTGGTTGTCGAAGCATGTTCATTTCTAAAAATATCTAACATTATAATAGAGTTTGTGAGACAAGATTTGGGTATCTACTATATGATTTACGGTGTATAACAACCATAAGACATTATTATGAAGTTTGTTCGAGAAACATCAGGTATATACTAGATAATCTACTGTGTATAACAACTGTAAGACATTATTGTAAGGATTGTTAGATAAACTTCAGTTATCTAGTAGATAATCTACTGTGTATAACTACTGTAAGACATTATTATAAGGATTGTTAGATAAACTTCTGTTATCTAGTAGATAATCTACTATCTATACCAACTGTAGGTATTAGTATAATTTGTTAGATAAACCTCAGGTATCTACTAGATCATCTAGTGTCTATAAAGACTATTAGACAATATCATACAGTTTGTTAGATAAACTTCAGCTGTCTACTAGATAATCTACTTTGTACAATAACTGTAAGACAAAATTATGTAGTTTATTAAATAAAGTTTTGTAATCCGTGATGACGAGAAATCCCACTTGTAGAGAAAATTATATATGCAAAAAACGGCTGGTATGGTTAGAGAAAGCACTGTGTAGAGGATCGAACAACGTTTTGACCTACTTCGGCCATCGTCAGGCTCACAATACTTCATCTACATTAACAAGTTTCCTCCACAAACCGTAGATAACATTATACACACACACCTAAACAAAAAGCAAAATCAACTGACAAAAGTAAATATACCCCACGATTTAAAAAATCACGAAACCATAAACTGCTGCATACCATATATTCCTAACATCAGCAGAAAAATAACCAACATTTGGCAAAAACTAGTAACAAAATATGACATTACAGTTAATACCAAATTTATTTAAAAACCAGGCACAAAACTAAGGTCTATACTATGTAAAAACCACACTGACAAACACAACACCAACATTATTTATAAAATACAATGTGATAACTGCCACGACTTCTATATTGGAGAAACAAGTGGAAAAATGGAAACCAGAATAAAAGAACACAAAAAGTCACCTTCAAACGTTTACGAACACTGCAAGTCAAATAAACACAACCTTATCATAGAAAACATCCAAATACTATATAAAGAAACAAACATAAACGCAAAATTAAGGAAGCCTAATCTATACAACAACTCAAGCCCAAAATAAACCAATACAATGGAACACCTTTATAAGTATATTAATAAATATATCCAACATCTAAACACGCCCTCTACATTCCTACTCTCAGTTACACAACCGCCTTCAAATATGTGGTCAGCCATCAGTCAGTAACCCTTTTTTTCTTTGTGAACCTAACGATGACCGATGAAGGTCGAAACGTTGTTCGCTCCTCTACACAGTGCTTTCTCTATTCATACCAGCCGTTTTTACATATATAATAAACTTCTGTTATCTACTAGATAACCTATTTGTATAACAACTGTAAGCATTATTATAATTTGTTAGATAAACCTCAGGTATCTGGTAGATAATCTACTGCCTATAACGACTGTTAGACATAATCATACAATTTGTTAGATAAACTTCAGATATCTATTAGATAATCTACTGTGTATAACAACCGTAAGATAGTATTTTTGTTTTCCAATAAACTTCAGGTATTTACTAGGTATTTTATTGTGTGTACCAATTGTAAGACATTATTATAAACTTCAGATAGCTACTAAATAATCTACTGTGTATAACTCTGTAAGCCATTATTATAGTTTGTCAGATAAACTTCAATTATCTACTAGAAAATCTGCTCTGTATAACAACTGTAAGATATTATTGTTGTTTGTCAGATAAACTTCAGTTATGTACTAGATAACCAACCTACTGTGTATAACAACTGTAAGACATTATTGTTGTTTGTCAGAC
>NC_134826.1:153418513-153480666 GCF_004210375.1 Tachypleus tridentatus | reverse complement strand
TATAGTCTATATATTACCTTATTTTATTATCTATTATCTCATTAATATTTCTCAATGTATTAGTTACATGATAATAGTTACCTAACCACGTAGTTTATCATATGATATTACCTACCATAGCGAACTCAGATATTGGACCGATGCTCCTTATAAGTATATTCGTTGTAATCAACGTAGGATGACCTGAAAATAAAAAATAGTCCTTGTTAATACTTGGAAGTGACCAGATTAATGCTGGTGGCAACTTTAGACTTGTTTGTAAGCACAGGTTTACCTCTTTATAAGACTGCCTGATTTTTGTGTTAGAAATGTTTTTTTCAGAAACCATAAATTAAGCAAATACACGGTTTTAGTTTATTTACGTATGACGATTTTGGTTCTAGATGTTGTCCATTAATGTTGTATATGACATGTCCTCATAGAGAACAAGCTGTAAGTGAAATTACTTTGATTTTAGAACTAAAATGATTTCAAGTTCGAATAAAAGAAAGTAAAACAAATGATTTCGTTACTTAGGTGTATAACTAGAGCTCGTATTTTATCTACATATTGTCATGTGATATGCACAACCATCATTACACCTTAATACATATATAAAAAAGTATATAATTATCCAATCTGCTACTGCAGATCTCTCAGGAACAAAATATATTCTTTTCGAATATGTTTCACGATATCCAGATCTTTAATTCGTTTTATGATCAAATAATAGTAAAGAATGGCAAAACCTGCCACATGTTCAGAAACACGTAGAGTAAAATCTGATGTACACACCGAGCATACCATACCAAAGACGTAAAGAAACCTAATACACACACCGTACATACCATACCAAAAGACGTATAGAAAACCTAATACACACACTGTACATATCATAACAAAACAAGAGAAAACCTAATACACACACTATACATATCATACCAAAAGACGTATAGAAAACCTATACACACACCGCACATACCAAAAGACGTATAAAAAAAAAAGAAAACCTAATACACACACCGAACATATCATAACAAAACACGAAGAGAAAACCTAATACACACACCATACATATCATACCAAAAGACGTATAGAAAACCTAATACACACACCGTACATATCATACCAAAAACTTAGAGAAAACCTAATACACACCGTACAGATCATAACAAAACACAAAGAGAAAACCTACACACACTATACATATCATACCAAAAGACGTATAGAAAACCTAATACACACCGCCATAACATACCAAAAAAAACTTAGAGAAAACCTAATACACACACCGTACATATCATACCAAAAACTTAGAGAAAACTAATACACACACTATACATATCATAACAAAAAACGTATAGAAAACCTAATACACACACCGTACATATCATAACAAAAAACGTATAGAAAACCTAATACACACACTATACATATCATACAAAAACTTAGAGAAAACCTAATACACACAACGAGCAAACATCAAAACACACATACAAAATCTAACGCGCACACCGAGTAAAACCAAAACAAAATACATGAAAAATCTAACGTGATCTTTTAAAATTGTTTACCGTTATGGTGCGATTTTAAATCTATTACTGTATTAAGTACAGAACGCATTAATTTATTTGAAGGCAGTAAACTGAACGCTCTCTTTTCCTCCTTGATCAGGTCTTTGGTTTGTAGTCATAGTTTCAACAAAGTGTTGAGTACCAAACTTATGTTGGTACTTTCATCACTCGAAAAGTTTCATTGATGACTTTTTCTTTCTACAGAAGATTGATCAGGTATGGGCCAAAACACAATATTCTGTAAGAGAAAACAAGGATAACAGTATTGAGTAAGAACAGGGATAACAGTATTGAGTAAGAAAACAGGGATAAAACTACAATGTTGTTATAAGGGAAAACTGGGATAAAACTACAATGTTGTGTATGGAGAAAACTGGGATAAAACTACAATGTTGTGTAAGGCTGGGATAAAACTACAATGTTGTGTAAGGGAAAACAGGGATAACAGTATTGAGTAAGAGAAAACAGGGATAAGGGATAAAACTACAATGTTGTGTAAGGGAAAAAACTGGGATAAAACTACAATGTTGTGTAAGGGAAAACTGGGATAAAACTACAATGTTATGTAGAGAGAAAACAGGGATAAAACCACAATGTTGTGTAAGAGAAAACAGGGATAAAACTACAATGTTAAGAAAAGTGGGATAAAACTACAATGTTATTATGAGAAAACTGGGATAAAACAATGTTGTGGAAAACTGGGATAATGTTAATAGCAAACAGAGGATAAACTACAATGTTGTGAAAAAAGAGGAATACAACTACAATGTTGTGTAAGGAAAACTAGGATAAAACTACAATGTTGTGTAAGAAAACTGGGATAAAACTACAATGTTGTATAAAACTGGGACAACAGTATTGAGTAAACAAAACAGCTTGTTAATGTTGTGTAAGGAAAACTGGGATAAACCATGACAATGTTGTGTAAGGGAAAACCTGGGATAAAACTAATGTTGTGTAAGAGAAAAACAGGGATAAAACTACAATGTGTGTAAGAGAAAACAGGGATAAAACTACAATGTTGTGTAAGGAAAAACTGGGATAAAACTACAATGTTGTGTAAGAAGAAAACTCAGGGATAAAACTACAATGTTGTGTAAGGAGAAAACTGGGGATAAAACTACAATGTTGTGTAAGGGAAAACTGGGATAAACCTACAATGTTGTGTAAGGAAAACTGGGATAACAGTGATGAGTAAGAGAAAACAGGGATAAAACTACAATGTTGGTAAGGGGAAAAACTAAAAGCTACAATGTTGTGTAAGGAGAAACAGGATAAAAACTACAATGTTGTGTAAGAGAAAACTGGGATAAAACTACAATGTTGTGAGAGAACAGGGATAAAACTACAATGTTGTGTAAGAGAAACAGGGATAAAACTACAATGTTGTGTAAGGGAAAACTGGGATAAAACTACAATGTTGTGTAAGGGAAAACTGGGATAAAACTACAATGTTGTGTGGGAAAACTGGGATAAAACTACAATGTTGTGTATGGGAAAACTGGGATAAAACTACAATGTTGTGTAAGGGAAAAACAAGGATAAAAGGCACATATTATGTAAGAGAAAATGCAGGATAACTAAGTATTGAGTAAGAGAAAACAGGATAAAACGGCTAATGTTGTGTAAGAGAAAACAGGGATAAAAAACTACAATGTTGTGTAAGTGAAAATGAAGGATAAAAACACAAAACTCTGGTAAGGAGAAAACAAAGGATAACAGTGTTGTGTAAGAGAAAACAGGGATAAACCTACAATGTTGTGTAAGAGAAAACAGGGATAAAACTACAATGTTGCAGTAAGTGGAAAACTGGGATAAAACCACAATGTTGTGTGAAGGGAAAAACTGGGATAAAACTACAATGTTGTGTAAGGAAAACTGGGATAAAACTACAATGTTGTGTAAGAAAGAAAACAAGGATAAAAGAAATTACAGTATTATGTAAGAGAAAACAAGTATAACAGTACAGTATTATGTAAGAGAAAACAAAGTATAACAGTACAGTGTGTGTAAAATAAAACAAGGATAACAGTACAATATTGTGTAAAATAAAACAAGGATAACAGCAATGTTGTGTAAAACAAGGATAACAATTACAGTACCATGTAAGAATACAAGGATAACAGTACAGTATTGTTTAATAGAAAACAAGGATAACAACACAGTATTGTGTAAGAGAAAACAAGAATAAACGGTACTGTATTGTGTAAGAGAAAACAAGGATAACAATTACAATATTGTGTAAAGTAACAAGGTTAAAACAATCAGTATAAGACAAAACAAAGATAACAGTAGCGTATTGGGTAAGAGAAAACAAGGATAGCAGTACAGCAGCATTATTAAGAGAAAACATGGTTAAAACTACACTATTATGAAAGAGAAAACAATGATAAAAGTATTGTGTAAGAGAAAAAAAGGTTAAACCTATAATGTTGTGTAATAGTGAAAACAAATGTAACAGAACAAGTATAGTGTACGAGAGAACAGGATTTAAAACTACAATGTTGTGTAAGAGAAAACAAGGAAAACAAGTACAGAAGTGTATGAGAGAACCAAGGTTAATACTACAATATCGTGTAAAACAAAACAGGATTAAAACTATAATGTTGTGTAGAAGAGAACAAATGTAACAATACAGTATTGTGTAAGAGAAAACAATGATAAAAAAGCACAGGTACTGTCTAAGAGAAAACTAGGAATAACAATACAGCATTTTGTAAGAGAAAATGGTTAAAACAACAATGTTGTGTTAAAGAAAACAAGGATAACAGTACAGGTGACGAAAGGACTAAGTGTTGTGTAAGAAAAACAAGGAAAAGAATTGAAATGTGTTGAGTAACATTAAAATTGTATAGTATCGTGTAAAAGAAAACAGGCATAATAACACACTAGAAATTATCATGTAACAGGAAAAACGAAAAGTGTTGTGTAAGAGAATACAAAAATAAAAACAACAATACTGTAAGTTAGAGAAACAAGGATAAAAATTAACAGTATTTAGAACATTGAAAACAGGTATAAAACGTTTAATGTTGTGTAAGAGAAAACAAGTATAACAGTACAGTATTGTGTAAAGAGAAAACAAAGATAAAAGTATACTTTATTTGTAAAGAGAAAACAAAGATAACAGTATAGTATTGTGTAAGAGAAAACAGGATAAAACTACAATGTTGTGTAAGAGAAAAATATGCATAACAGTATTGTGTAAGAGAAAGGGATTAAAGAACTATATGTTGTGTCAGAGAAAACAACAAAACATTGGTATGTAAGAGAAAACAAGTATAACAGTACAGTATTGTGTAAGTCAAAAGAGGTTTAAAACTACAATGTTTCGTGAGAGAAAGCAAGTTAAACAGTACAATATTATGTAAGAAAAACAAGGATAACAATAAGGTGTGAGAGAAAACGGTTAACACTACAATGTTGGGTAAGAGAAAACAAGCATAACAATTACATTAAGGTGTAAGAGAAAACAAGGATAACTGTACTGTATTTCTCAGAGAAAACAAGGAAAACTGTACTGTATTTCTCAGAAAACAATTAAACCCATACAGTGTAAGAGAAAACATGGTTAAACTAAAATGCTGTGTAAGGAAAAACATGTATAACCGTACACTAATATAAAAGAGAAAACAATGCTCACAGACTGTGTAAGAGAAAAGTTTAAAGCTACAATGTTCTGTAAAAGATAACAACTGTAACAGAACAGTATTGTATGAGAGAAAACAAGGTTAATACTACAATAATTTTGGTGAAAAAACAAGGATAGAACTACAAAATTGTGTAAAAGAAAACACGCTAAACAATACAGTATCGTGTTAGAGAAAACAAGTATATCAGTACAGTATTGTGTATGAGAACAGCGTTAAAACTACAGTGTTGTGTAAAAGAAAACAAGTGTAATAACAAGTACAGTACTGTGTAAGAAAAACAATGATAAAAATTACAGTATTGTGTAAGAGAAATCAATTTTCAAACTACAATATTTTTAAGAGAAAACAAGGATAACAGTGCAGTATTGGGTAAGAGAAAACAGGATTGAAACTACAATGTCGTGTAAGAGAAAACACATAACAGTACAGTATTTCTTAGAGAAATCAATTATAACAGTACAGTATTGTGTGAGAAAAAGCCAGGGTAACAGACAATACACTACTGTGTAAGACAAAGAATGATAACAGTTATTATGTAAGAGAAGAAAAACAGGATTCAAACTACAATGTTGTATAAGAGAAAACAAGTAAAACTTTACAGTATTGTGTAAGAGAAAACAAGTAAAACTTTACAGTATTGTATAAGAGAAAACAAGTAAAACTTTACAGTATTGTGTAAGAGAAAACAAGGATAATGGTACAGTATTGTGTAAGAGAAAACAAGAATAAAACTTTACAGTATTGTGTAAGAGAAAACAAGGATAATGGTACAGTATTTGTAAAAGAAAACACGAATAACAAGAATAAGATTACAGTTTAAATGTGTAAGATTGTCTAAGAAAACAAGAATAACATCTACAATATACTTGTAAGAGAAAACACGGATAAAACTACAATATTTTGTAAGAGAAAACAAGTGAAACAGTACAGTATTATGTAATAGAAAACAAGTATAACAGTACAGATTTGTGTAAGAGAAAACAAATAAAATAGTAGAGTATCGTGTAAGAGAAAATGGTTAAAACTACAAGAGAGAAGAAGGATAACAGTACAGTATTCTGTGAATGAAAACAAGGTTAATACTACAATATTATGTAAGAGTAAACAAGGATAAAACTACAATATTTTGTAAGAGAAAATAAGCTAAACAGTACACATATCATGTATTTGAAAACAAATATGTTACACAATATTATGTATTTGAAAACAAGTATAACACAGTATTATGTATTTGAAAACAAGTATAACAGTACAGTATCATGTATTTGAAAACAAAGCATAAACAGTACAGTATCATGTATTTGAAAAGAAATATATAACAGTACAGTTATTATGTAAGAGAAAAGCAGCTTAAAAAATACAATATTGTGTAAAAGTAAATGAGGATAATACAGCAGTATTTGCAAGAGAAAACAAGAATAACAGTAAAATATTGTGTAAGAGAAAACAGGGTTAAAACTACAGTATTGTGCAAGAGAAGATTAAAACTACAAAGTTGTGTAGGAGATAAAAAGTATAACTGTGCAGCATTGCATAAGAGAAAACAGGTTTAAAACTACAATGTTGTGTAAAAGAAAACAAGGATAATAGTAGAGTATTCGTAAGAGAAAAAAAGTATAGCAGTACAGTATTGTGTAAGAGAAAACAAGGATAACAGTACTGAATTGTGTAAAAACGGTTAAAACTACAATGTTGTGTAAGAGAAAATAAGAATAACAGTACAGTACTGTGTAAGAGAGAACTGGGTTAATACTACAATGTTGTGCAAGATAAAACAAGTAAACAGTACAGTATTTGTTAGAGAAGACAAGTATAAGAGGACAGTATTGTGTAAGAGAAAACAATGATAACAGTACAATATTCTGTAAGAAATAACAAGGTTAAAACTACAATATTCTATAAGAGAAAACAAGGATAACAGTAGAGTATTGGGTAAGAGAAAACAAGGATAATAGTACAGCATTTTGTAAGAGAAAACGGTTAAAACTACATTGTTTTGTAAGAGAAAACATGGATAACAGTGCAGTATTGGGTAAGAGAAAACAGGGTTAAAACTACAATTTGTGCAAGAGAAAACAAGGATAACAGTACAATATTGTGTAAGATAAAACAAGGATAACAATACAGCATTGTATAAGAGGAAATGGTTAATACTACAATGTTGTGTAAGAGAAAACAAGAATAACAGTACAGTATTGTGTATGAGGAAAGAAGGATAACATTATAGTCTTTATAAAAGAAAACAGGTATAACAGTACAGTATTCTTTAAGAGAAAAGAATGATAACAGTATTGTTTAAGAAAACCTAGGATAACAGTACAGTGTAGTGTAAGAGAAAACAAGGGTAAAAGTACAATATTCTTTAATAAAATTGTTATCTCATAATAAACAAGTTTCTAATTGTTATCTAATTTGGAGGTCGGGGAATATGCTTCAGTTAATAGTAAAAAAATGGAAACATCAATATAAAGTTCCTTAATAGGGTGTTGAGCAGTCAGGTGGCCTGTATGTACTGTGGCATAGAACCTACCAGTGTTTGGAATTACGACAGGAGGAATGTAGAACCAATCTTCAACAAGAAAAGTGCCTCTTACAATGATAAAGTCACTTGAAACAAACTCAGTGTATTAGCTGATGAAACATAACAAATTATATATAAAGAAATAGACCAGTCACGAAAAAATATTAAAATATACCATAAGAAAATAAAAATTTTCTCTAAATAAATATTACAGTTAAAATATCTCATCACGCAAATTCGTATCTCCTTTAAACCTCGTATAAAACGGATTTAGATCCGAGATATCGATATGTTTAGGATTAAACATTTAAAATGCATAAATAATTTTATTCCTAACAAACATTAATAAAAGTAACATCACGAACAATTTTATTGAGAATCTGTTATTTTATGTAATTAATACAAAGACGTTTCATCCAATAACCATTGACTGCCTGAAGATGGCCTGTTAGTATGAGATGAAACATCCAACATCTAAATACTTATTAATCAAACACGCGTATATATATTGTTCTTAAGTTTCTAATAAGTATTTTTATATGACTGATACCTCACAGAATTGGTGTTTTACAAGAATATCTCGAACTACTGGTGTCATGCAAGAGTATCTGTTTAGAAATATATATTTATAATAATATTTATTTTTGAATGTATAAATTCCCGACGTCATAGAATGGTATTAATTTAAAATCATGAGATTCTCATGTCACAAAATAGTGACAATTTAGATACATCATGTTACATGCACGGGTGAAAACTACACAACTACAAATCAGCACGGAGATGATATTGTCCAGGATGGAACACAGTACGTAAGGAGTAGTGTAATGAACGAATATAGATTCATGAAATCGGACTATACTCTCCACTTTGAAACACACTACGTAAATATCACTGTAACGGATGAAATATAGAATCTTGGAATCTGAATATACTGTCCAGTATGGAACACACTACGTCATGAGTAATGTAATGGATGAATATAGAATCATGAAATCTATTTATACTGTCCTGACTGGAACACACTACCTAATGACAAGTAGAATGGATAAACATAGAAACTTGGAAACAGATTATACTGTCCAGTAAGGAACGCACAACGTAATGAGTAGTATAATGGACGAATATAGAATTATGAAATCTAAATACATTGTCCAGACTGGAACACACTACGTAAACATTAGTATCATGGGTAAATATAGAATCATTAAAGCTGATTATATTGTCCAGTATGAAACACACTACTAATGAGTAGTGTAATGTACCAATAAGTATTCATGAAGTCTCATACCACTATCCAAATTGGAACACACCACGTAATGATCACTGTAATGGATGAAATAGATAATCTTGGAATCTCACTGTACATTCCAGTATGGAACACACTACGTAATGATCACTGTAATGGATGGGCACAGAATCATGAAATCTGATTACACTGTCGAGTATGGAACACACTACGTAATGAGTAGAGTAATGGATGAATATAGAATATTGAAATCTGACAATACTCTCTAGATTGCAACACGCTACCTAGTGACTAATGTAATGGATGAATACAGAATCATGGTATCTAATTATACTGTCCAGGATGTTAAACGCTGTGCAATGAGTACTGTAATGGGTGAATATAGAATCATGAAATCTAATTATATTGTGCAGGTTGGAACACTTTATATAATGACTAGTGTAATGGACGAATATAGAATAATGAAATCTGATTATAATGTTCAGATTGGAACCCCACCTAATGACTAGTGTAATCGACGAATACAGAATTATGAAATGTGATTATACTCTTCAGATTGGAACACAATTTGTAATTATCACTGTAATGGATGAATATAAAATCTTGAAATCTGATTATACTGTTCAAGTTGGAACATACTACGTAATGACTAGTGTAATGAATGAATACAGAATCATTGAATCTGGTTACACTGTCCACGTTAGAACAAACTACTAAGGTATTTAGCCTTCGTATTGTTTTCCATGGATCAGAGAACTGTCTTTGATATTCCGCTACTGACAGCAGTGATTCTATATGAATATGAAGCATAATCTGTTTACAAGTGTTTATTCTAACAAATGTCTAATACTACTGACATATCTGAAGACGATGTCTAGTAAATTGTATTATATACCACATGAAATCCCTGAGTATAATAAAATAATGTTAATACCTCAGTTATTTCTACCATTTGTTGTACCTTTTTATTGTTTCGTTTTGTCTGTCACATTTAAAAGTGAACATTATCAAATTCCGCCAATCAAAGTCTTCATACGAACGTTCATCACAGTCCATCAAGAAATAATGAATTGATAATTATCTTAATTCACATTTAAAGTGGAATATTTGTGGTAGTTTTCACCAAGCCTACTTTCGGTCTTCATTTGGTCTCACGATTGTTAAATACAAACATAGATAAAACTGTAAAACAGCTGCTTACTGAAACGTATTGTAGGGAAAAAACAACAACAATCGTAGTAGCAGTTGTATGAAAGCGTACAGCTGGTGTAACGCTAATAGTTAACTGACACATGAGTCTCTACAAGTGTTGCCTTGTGAAACAAGTGCATTTTATTTAGAGTGCAGCTGATTAAATAGTATAGTGACGTCTGTTAGTCTTATTGGATAAGGAGTTAAAATATTCATTCTTCACATCCGCTCAAAAATGACGCTTTTAATAATTATAGTAATAAATAATAGAAGATAAACAACAATGAAAAATATCCTTCATCAGATATGGAACCTTTTATTAATAAAAGAAAGCTACTTTAGATATAGATACAGAGAGCACTATATTATACAACCGTTTAGTAATTAAAGAAAGCAACGTTAGATAAAGAATTATAGAACACTTTATTATGGAATGGTTAAGTAATTAGTAAAAACTATATTAGATATGATTATAGAGAACACTACACAATGGAACACTTTATCAATTAAAGAAAACTCATTAGATATAGATACAGAGAGCACTATATTATGAGACTGTTTAGTAAGTACAAAAGCTACACTAGACATGGATATAGAGAACATTACATTATAAAACCGTTTAGTAATTAAAAAAAGCAACGTTAGATAAAGAATTATAGAACACTATATTATGAGACCGCTTAGTAAGTACAGAAAGCTACACTAGATATGGCTATAGAGAACACTTTATTATGGAATCCTTAAGTAATTAAAATAAGTTAAGTTAGATATGGATAGAGAAAGCACTATCTGAAAGAAACGTGTATTAATCTAAGAAAGCACTATCTGAAGGAAACGTGTATTAATCTAAGAAAGCTTCAATAGATATGGATATAGACAACACTATATTATGGAACCGTTTATTAATCTAAGAAACTACATTAGATATGGATATAGAGAACACTTTATTATGGAATCCTTAAGTAATTAAAGAAAGTTACGTTAGGTAAGGATATTGAGCACACGAGAACACTACATTATGGACCGTTTAGTAATTAAAGATACGTTAGACATGGATATAGAGAACACTGCATCATGGAACGGTTTGGTAATAATAGAAAGATGCATGAAATATAGATATATAGAACACTATATTATGGGATCATTTAGTAGTTAAATATTGCTACGTAGACATAAATACAGATAACACTACCTAATGGAACCCTTTATAATTAAAGAAATCTACGTTACGTATGGATATATAGAACAGTACATTACGGAACCGTTTAGTAATTAAAGAATCCTACGTTAAATAAGGAAATAGAAAACACTACATGAAGGAAACGATAATTAATTATAGAAAGCTATCTTACATATGGATATAGAAACATTACATGAAGGAAACGATAATTAATTAAAGAAAGCTATATTAGATATGGATATAGAAACACTACATTGCGGAACCTTTTAGTGAGTAAAGAAAGCAACGTTACATATGGATGGAGAGAACTCTGTATTATAGAAATGTTTATTAATCAAAGAAAGCTTCGTTCGAACATTAAATTATGGAAGACTAGAGTAAGTAAAGTAAGCTTCGTTAGATGTGAATATATAGAACACTACATTATGGAACCGTTTATGATTAAAGAAATCTACATTATATAGGAATATATGGAACAGTACATTATGGAACCGTTTAGTAATTGGAAAAACCTCTGCTTAGTAAGGCTAAATAGAAGTACATTTTCAAATAGTTCAGTTATAAAACAAACTTACGTTAGATAAGGAAGTAGAGAACACTACATGAAGGAACCTTCTAGTAAGTTAAGCTTCGTTAAGCTTCGCAAATACAACATTATGAAACAGTTTACTAATTAAAGAAAGAGGCGTTAGATATGGATATAAAGAACACTATATTATGGAACCGTTTACTAGTCTCAGAAAGATACATTAGATATGGATATAGAGAACATTATATTTTGGATCCGTTTATAATTAAAGAAATCTACGTTACATATAGATATATATGACAGTACATTATAAACAGTTTAATAATAAAAGAAAGGTACGTTAGATATGGACATAGAGAACACAACATCATGGAATCGTATATAATTAATAAAAAATACGTTAGATATGGATATATAGAACACTACATTATAGAATCGTCAGTAAGTAAAGAAAGGTACATCATATATGAATATAGACAACAAAGGAACCGTTTACATATCTCAAAAAGCAAGGCTAGATATGGATATAGGCAACACTATATGAAGGAACCATATATTAATCTAAGAGAGCTACGTTAGATAAGGATATAGAAAACACTATATTACGGACATGTTGAGTAATCTAAGAATGAGACGTTAGATGTGGATACAGAGAACACTGCGTTATCGAACCGATAAAATTAAAGGAAGCTACGTTGTATGTGCATATCTCTATATGTTATTAGATAAACAAAGCTACGTTAGATATGGATATATAGAACACTGTATTATGGAACCGTTTACTAATCTAAAAAAGCTACGAGACATATGAATATGGAGAACACTACATTATAGAACCATTTAGCGATTAAAGATACCTACGTTATATAAGTAAATAAAGAATACTACATTATGGAACTGTTTAAGAAGTATAGAAAGCTACGTTAAATATGAATATAGCGAACAATACATTATGAAACCATTTATAATTATTAAAAAATTACGTTAAATATGGATATATAGAAAACAACATTATGAAACAGTTTAATAATTAAAGAAAGAGGCGTTAGTTATGGATATAGACAACAATATATGAAGGACCCGTTTATTAACCTAGGAAAGGTACGTTAAATATGGATATAGAGAACACTATATTATGGAACCGTTTACTTGTCTCAGAAAGACACGTTAGATATGGATATAGAGAACACTATATAATGGAACCTTTTAGTAAGTGAAGAAACCTACGTTAAATATGGATATAGAGACATTATATTATGGAACCGTTTACTTGTCTCAGAAAGACACGTTAGATATGGATATAGAGAACACTATATAATGGAACCTTTTAGTAAGTGAAGAAACCTACGTTAGATAAGGTAATAGAGAACAGTATACCAAGAAATCTTTTAGTAGGTAAAGAAAGGCACGTTAGTTGTATATGTGCAAACCACAACATTATGGAACCTTTCAGTAAGTAAATAAAGATACGTTAGATATGGATATAGAGAACACTATATTATTGAACTGTTTATTAATCTAAGAAAACTACGTTAGATATAGATATATGGTACACTATATTAAGGAAACGTTTATTAATTTAAAAAAAGCTACGTTAGATTCGAATATAAAGAACACTATATTAGGAACCTTTTAGTAAGTACGGAAAGCTACGTGAGATATGGATATAGAGAACACTATATTATGGTACTGTTTATTATTATAAAAAAACTTACGTTAGATAGAGATATAGAGAATACTATTTAAAGGAACCGTTTAGTAATTTAAGAAAGGTACGTTAGGTATGGATATAGATAACCCAACATTATGGAATCATTTGTAACTAAAGAAAGCTGCGTTAGATATGGATAAATAGATCGGTACATGATAGAACTGTTTAGTAATTTAAGAAAGGTACGATTGGTATAGATATAGATAACCCAGCATTATGGAATCATTTATAAATAAAGAAAGCTGCGTTAGATATGGATAAATAGATCAGTACATTATAGAACCGTTTAGTAATTTAAGAAAGGTACGATAGGTATTGATATAGATAACCCAGCATTATGGAATCATTTATAAATAAAGAAAGCTGCGTTAGATATGGATAAATAGATCAGTACATGATAGAACTGTTTAGTAATTTAAGAAACCTGCTTTAAATAACGAAATAGAGAACACTATATTATTGTTCCTTTCAGTAAGTAAATAAAGCTACGTTAGATATTGGTATAGAGAACACGATATTATGGAAGAGTTTATTAACCTAAGAAAGCTACGTTAGATACGAATATATAGAACACTGCATTACGGAACGGTTTAGTAATAAAAGAAAAAGACATTAAATATGAATATAGAGAACACTATCTCACAGAACCGTTTAGTAATTAAAGAAAGCTATACTAGATATGGAAATAGAAAACACTACGTTTAGGAACCGTTTAGTAAGTAAAGCAATCGACGTTAGATATGGATATATAGCATAGGACATTATAAAACCGTTTAGTAATTAAAGATACCTATGCTAGATAAAGAAATAAGGAACACTACATTATGGAACCGTTTATGAGTAATAAAAAATACATCAGATATGGATATATAGAATACTACTTTATGAAACCGTTAGTAATTAACGAAATGTACGTTAGATATGAATATAAAGAAGAGTACCTGAAAGAACCGTTTACTTATCTAAGAAAGTTAGGTTATATATGGATATAGAACACTATATGAAGGAACCATTTGTTAATCTAAGAAAGCTATGTTAGATATGGATATACAGAACACACTATCTTGGAACCGTTTATTAATTTAAGAAACTTATGTTAGATATGGATAAAGATAACCCAACATTATGGAACCGCTTATAATTAAAGAAAGCTACATTATTATGAATAAATAGATCAGTACATTGTGGAACCGTTTAGTAATCTGAGAAAGGTACGTTAGATATAGATAACCCAACATTATGAAACCGTTCATAATTAAAGTAAGGAACGTTAGATATAGATAAATAGATCAGTACGTTATGGAACCCTTTAGTTATTAAAGAAACCTACATTAAATAAAAAAATAGAGAACACTATATTATGGAACCTTTTACTACGTAAATAAAGCTACGTTAGATATTGATATAGAGAACACTATATAATGGAACCGTTCATTAATCTAAGAAAGCTACGTTAGATGTGGATATAAAGAACACTGCATTGTGGACGGTTTAGTAATGAAGTAAAGATAAATTAAGTATGAATATAGAGAACACTATGTTATGAAACTGTTTAGTAAGTAAAGAAAGCTACGTTATATATTGATATATGGAATACTACATTTTGGAACCGTAAAACGTACGTTAGATAAGGAAATATAAAACACTACATAATGGAACTGTTTATTAATTAAAGAAAGCAACGTTAGATATGGATATAGATAACTCTATTTTGAGAAACCGTTTAATAATCTAAGAAAGCAATGTTAGATATGAATATAGAGAACACTATATTATGGAACCGTTTATTAATCTAAGAAAGCTATGCTAGATATGGATATTGAGAACACTGTATTATAGAACGGGTTAGTAATAAAAGAAAATTACAATAAATATGTTTGTTACGTACAATTAAAACTATTAATTATTATTAGCTGTCAAAAAGGATTCTGGGGTTTGTTGTCTACTATTCAAACTCCTGAATATTATTGAGTTAATGAGAAATTCTGCAGTCTGGTTGCTATCTACAGTTAAAACTAGTAATTATTATTACCTGCCAATGAAGGATTCTGGGGATTGTTTTTTACCAACAGTTAAAACTACTGATTATTTTTGATAGCTAAGATAGGTTTCTGAGTTTTCTTTATAACCAAAATTAAAACTGCTGATTATTATTGATAGTTAATGAAGAATTCTGGGGTTTGTTTGTTACCTAGAATTAGAACTACTGTTTGTATTTAATAATTAATGAATAATTCTGGGTTTTGTTTGTTACGTACAATTAAAACTACTAATTATTATTAACTTTCAATGAAGCTTTCTGGAGTTTGTTTGTTAGCTATAATTAAAACTACTGATTATTATTGATTATTTAATGAAAATTTCTGGTGTTTAAAACACTAATTATTATTGATTAGTTAATGAAGGTTTCTGGGGTTTGTTTGTTACCTACAATTAACACTACTTATTGTTAATATTTAATGAAGGTTTCTGGGGTTTGCTTGTTATTCATAGTTAAGAAAACTACCCATTATAAATTGCGACTGTATATTTTAGCAGCAGTTCTAGTTTTTGCTATTACTGTAACCGATTTTATTGTTCAAGAGGATTTACTGTGTAAGAACGTTTCGGTTACTTAATTATTTCCTATTAGGTTTTAAGTAGATCGTTTTATGTTTGTATTTAATAAATATAAAATAAAATGTTCCTAAGAAATTTGTCGTAGAATTCTTAAAATAAGACACATTACGATGATTGTTTTAAAGTCATCTTGAAAAGGAAGGAAAACAAGATAGTTACCTTTCAGTTAGAAGTAGCAAAAGAATAAAAATGAACCTGAGACTATTTCCCATTCTTTAAGACTCGTAAATTATAAAATTCTGGTTTTGGAATACATTTATAAGGAAAATTAAAAGAATACAATCACTTCACGTGTACGGTCATTGCAACCACAAACGCGCTTATGACGTCTTCGGACGTGAATGAATGAATGACTGGCGATTGAACAAACTTACGGCAGATGGAAAAGCGCATGTGCAGATATATAAACGCGAAAATAAAAAGTAACACGACTAATCACGTGCAACATTGGTGTACAGAAATGTAACCATAGAAACTTACACGACTAGCCATCTTCAACATTAGTGTACAGAAATATGACCACAGAAACTGACACGACTAACCATGATCACAATTTGTGTACAGAAATGTAACCACAGAACCAGACATGACTAACCATGATGAACTTTGGTGTACAGAAAAGTGACCATAGAAACTGACACGACAAACCATGATCACCATTGAGGTACCGAAATGTGACCACAGAAACTGAAATGATCACCATTGACCACAGAAACTGAAAGATGAACTAACCATGATCCATGATTTGAGGTACCGAAATGTGACCACAGAAACTGAAATAACTAATCATGATGAACATTGGTGTACAGAAAAGTGACCACAGAAACTGACACGACAAACCATGATCACCATTGAGGCACCGAAATGTGAACACAGAAACTGAAACAACTAATCATGATGAACATTGGTGTACAGAGAAGTGACCACAGAAACTGACACGACAAACCATGATCACCATTGAGGTACCGAAATGTGACCACAGAAACTGAAAGAACTAACCATGATCACCATTGAGGTACCGAAATGTGACCACAGAAACTGAAACAACTAATCATGATGAACATTGGTGTACAGAAAAGTGACCACAGAAACTGACACGACAAACCATGATCACCATTGAGGTACCGAAATGTGACCACAGAAACTGAAACAACTAATCATGATGAACATTGGTGTATAGAAAAGTGACCACAGAAACTGACACGACAAACCCTGATCACCATTGAGGTACCGAAATGTGACCACAGACTACTCTCAAACAACTAACCATGATCACCATTGTTGTACAGAAAAGTGACCACAGAAACTGACACGACAAACCACTGAGGTACCAAAATGTGACCACAGAAACTCAAACAACTAACCATGATGAACATTGGTGTACAGAAAAGTGATCATAGAAACTGAAACGACAAGAACAGGTAAGTCTAGAAATATTCAAGCATATATTACCATATGAATACTAAATGAACAGTAAGTTTACGTATGGATTTACAACACTAAAGTCGAGGAATGGATTTCTACAGTAGTCACAGCAGATAGCCTCATGGGCAAACAAACATGTCTGATGAAATATCATTGAACATCCACCTTCCCTCATGTCCAGTCTTATATATTAATTTTGAGTAAAAGGACAGGTAAGTCAAGTGGTGTTTTAACAAACGTGAATGTTTTAATAATACTCTAAGTTCATTTAATGTACTTTATATTTTCATCTATATGATTAATATCATGTGATAAAAAAGGACATGATGAATTAAAAACATGAACTAATTTAAAACAACAATTTATCTAAAATCAAGTAGAATGAGACCGTGTCACAACTAAGTTGTTTAACCATTTGTACTTTCATGACATCAGTAAAACGAAGTTATACCATGAATTACGAGATATATTATGTGCTTTCTAGACAACAAAACTACATGAAATGTGAGATTGAAAAGCAAAAATATATATATTTTTAATTTAGGTATTTTTACTCTTGAAATAGAACACTTGCTAATGTATATCATGTCATACAATATGTACTAAAAAAACTACATTTTCCTTCCCCAGAAAAACAACAGTATGATAAAACGTCATAAGATTAAAACGTAATTGTAAGAATTGAAAACATGAAATTAAATATTATTTAACGTACGATAGCGCTCTGACACCTTATTTTATATTCTATAAGTAGTTATGACGAAACCTTACCAAGAGGATCTAAATGAGCTACCATTTTCAGGTTCTATGGGCGTCCTCCCATCTATTGGCAAACAGAGTAACTAATTTTATTATTTGATATGTTTTAAGTCGGTATCAAGTAACACTGGAGTAAATCCATGTTTTTGATAATGTTGCTGTAACAAGGCAAACGTTTAATATGAGTCTAAAATCTAATTTTCACGATTCGCTTTGAAAAAAATAATTATCTGTTAAAGTTCACTTGAGTATAATGTTCTCTTATTAACATACGTAATAAAATTAAGAGTAACTGTAGGAGTTCTAATGTACAAGTATATAAAATATATGGTAACTCACATACAGTGCACGTGTATAAAAAGATGGTTACTAACGTAGTTACAGTGTACAAGTGTACAAAAAATATAGTAACTTACGTAGTTGTAGTGTACACGTGTACAAAAATATGGTAACTCACATAGTTATAGTGTACATGCGTATAAAAGTATGGTAGCTGACATAGTTATAGTGTGCAAGTGTATAAAAGTATGGTAGCTGACATAGTTACAGTGTGCACGTGTATAAAAGTATGGTAGCTGACATAGTTATAGTGTGCACGTGTATAAAAGTATGGTAGCTGACATAGTTATAGTAGAGATATGTATCCACTCTCACGCACATACCTTCAACATACATACACATAAATACATTTATAAATACCTTCATCAGGACCATACATACACACAAACAAATTTATAAATACCTTCATCAGGACCATACATACACACAAACACATTTATACATACCTTCATCAGACCTTCCATACAGATATATTTATAGATACCATCATTAGGACGATGCATACACAGAAACACATATTTATAAATACCTTAATCAGGACCATACATAAACATAACCACATTTATAAATATCATTGTTGCCACCATATATACACAATAACAAATATTTATAGATACTTTCATCAGGACCATACATACACACAAACCATACGAAGACAGAAACAGATATTTATAGATATTTTCATTAAGATCATACATACACACAGACATAATCAGAGATACCTTAATCAAACGACCACACATACACACAAACACACATCAGGATGATACATCCAGGCATATTTATATATGCCTTCATGAGTACCATAGATAAACACAGATAAAATATTTATAGACCTCTGCATCATGGCCATACGTACACACAAACACACTTATAGATACATTCACCAGGGCCATACAAACATACAAACACACTTATACATACATACATCAGGGCCATACGAACATACAAACACATTTATAGATATCTTCATCTGGACCACACGTACACAAAAACATTTTTATACATACACATACCTTCATTTGGACCATACGTACACACAAACACATTTATACATAACATCATCTGTACCATACGTATGCACAAACACATTTATACACACCTTCATCTGGACCATACCTCATCTGTACCATTTGGACCATACGTACACAAACACATTTATACATAACCTCATCTGTTACGTATACACATTTATACACACCTTCATCTGGACCATACGTACAAAAAAAAATTTATACGTACCTCATTCTCAACCATATGTACATGCTAACACATTTATACATACCTTCATATAGACCATACATACAGAAAAACATTTATACATACCTTCATCAAGACCATACATACAGAAAAACATTTATACATACCTTCATCAAGACCATACATACAGAAAAACATTTATACATACCTTCATCTGTACCATACACATAAACAAGGCGTAGTTCAACAGGGATTGTCGTAGCATAATAACCAGAAGACATAGTTCAGAAATAATTTCTTAAACAAAATGAAGTAGTTCACTGCGTTTTGTCGTAGCATGACAGCTTTGTAATAACAAAATGGCCTGGTTCAGCTGAAACAGACATTTTGATCATCACCAAGCTATTATGTTACGACAATAACTACTGAACTACTTCATCTTGTTTAACATATCAATGCTGAACCAGGCCATGAAGTAGACACCAAGTTATCAAGCTACAATAATCCTTACGGAACTACTTCATATTAACATATCAATGCTGAACAAAGTACGGCAAACTCTACTGAAGTACTTCATCTTTTCTTATAATATTCTTGCTAAACCAGGCCCTTTGGTTATAACCAGGATATCTTACTACGACCATCTCTGTCGAGCTTCTCCATCTTGTTTAACATCTTCTTCCTGAACCAGGCCCTTTGGTTATAACCAGTATATCTTACTACGACCATCCCTGTTGAGCTTCTCCATCTTGTTTAACATCTTCTTCCCGAACCAGGCCCTTTGGTTATAACCAGGATATCTTAATACGACCATCCCTGTCGAGCTTCTCCATCTTGTTTAACATCTTCTTCCCGAACCAGGTCCTTTGGTTATAACCAGGATATCTTACTACGACAATCCCTGTCGAGCTTCTCCATCTTGTTTAACATCTTCTTCCTGAACCAGGCCCTTTGGTTATAACCAGTATATCTTACTACGACCATCCCTGTTGAGCTTCTCCATCTTGTTTAACATCTTCTTCCTGAACCAGGCCCTTTGGTTATAACCAGGATATCTTACTACGACCAGGCCCTTTGGTTATTACTACTGTCGAGCTTCTCCATCTTGTTTAACATCTTCTTCCTGAACCAGGCCCTTTGGTTATAACCAGGATATCCTACTACGACCATCTCTGTTAAGCTTCTCCATCTTGTTTAACATCTTCTTCCTGAACTAGGTCCTCTTGCTTTCATGCTACGAGAATCCATACCGAACTATTTCACCTTGTTTAAAATATCCTGGTTGATCCAGGCCCTTTGATTATCACCAAGTTATCATGCTACGACCATCCCTGTTAACGACTCCATCTTGTTTAACACATATTTGCTGAACTAGGCCCTTTAGTTATCACCAAGTTATCAAGCTACAACAATCCCTACTGAACTACTTACTTCTTTAACACATACTTCCTGAACCAGTTATCACCAAGTTATGCTACGGCAATGCCTGTTGAATTAGTCCATCTTGTTTAACATATTCTTGTTGGACCAGGCCATTTGGTTGTCACAAAGTTATCATGCTGAGATAATCCCTGTCAATTAATCCATCTAGTTTAACATATTCTTGTTGGACCAGGCCCTTATCTTATCACGAAGTTACCATCCCACGATAATTCCTAATGAATTACTTCATTTCGTTTAACATATTATTGATTGTCACCACATTATGAAGCTACAATAATCCCAACAGAAGTACTTCATTTTGTTTAACATATTCTGGTTGAAACAGATGTTATTGTCTTCACCAGGGTGTCATGCTACGACAATGTCTACTGAACTACTTCGTCTAGTTTAATATATTCTTGCAGAACTAGGCCGTTTGGTTGTCACCTGGTTATCATGCCTAGACAAACACTACTGAACTACCTCATTTTGTTAGACATATTGTTGCTGATCCAGGCCCTTTCGTTGTCACCAAGTAATCATACAACTACAAATACTTTTGAACTATTCCATTTTGATAAACATATTCTGGTTTAACCAGATCTTTAGTTACCACCAAGTTATTATGCTACGACAGTCCCTACTGAACTACTTCATCATGTTTAACATATCCTGATCGATCCAGTGTGTTTACTTATCACAAAGTTATTATGCTACGACATTCCCTACTGAACTATTCCATCTTGTTTAACATATTCTGGTTAAACCAGATCTTTGGTTACCACCAAGTTATAATGCTACGACATTCCCTACTGAACTATTCCATCTTTTTTAACATATTCTGGTTAAACCAGATCTTTGGTTACCACCAAGTTATTATGCTACGACAGTCCCCACTGAACTCTTCCATCTTGTTTAACATATCCTGATCGATCCAGTCTGTTTACTTATCACAAAGTTATTATGCTACGACATTCCCTACTGAACTATTCCATCTTGTTTAACATATTCGGGTTAAATCATGACCTTTGGTTATCACCAAGTTAATATGCTACGAAAATATCCCTTCAACTACTCCATCTTGTTTAACATATTCTGGTTTGACCAGGCAATTTGGTTATCACCAAGTTATCATGTTACGACAACCCCTGTTGAACTACTCCATCTTGTTTAACATCATCTTGCTGAAATTGATCCTCTTGTTATCATATTACGAGAATCCCTACTGAACTACTTCACCTTGTTTAACATATTATGGTTGAACCAGGTCCCTTTATTATCACCAAGTTATCATGCTACAACAATCCCCACTAAACTACTTCATCTTGTCTTTGAACAAGGCACTTTTGTTGTCACCAATTTATCATGCTACGATAATACCTGTTGAACCATTCCATCTTATTTAACATATTCTGATCGAGCAAGGCTATTTGGTTGTCACCATATTATTATGCTACGACAATCCTTACTGAACTATTTCATATTGTTTAATATATTATGATTCAACCAGGTCCTGTGTTTATCACTAGGTTATCTTGCTACAACATTCCTTGTTGAACTAGTCCGTGTTGTTTAACATATTGTTGATGCAACAGACACTTTGGTTACCGCGAAGTTATAATGCTACGACAATCCTACTGAACTACTTCAACATGTTCAACAAATTGTTCCTCAACCAGGCTCTTTGGTTGTTACCAAGTTATCATGCTACGACATTCCCCATTGAACTACTCAATATTGTTTAACATATTCTTGCTGAACTAGGCGCTCTTGTTACCATGTTACGAGAATCCCTACTGAACTGCTTCGCCTTGTTTAACATATCTTGGTTGAATCAGGCCCTTTGGTTATCACCAAGTTATCATGCTATGACAATACCTGTTGATTTACTACATCTTGTTTAACATATCCTGGTTGAACCAGGCCCTTTGGTTATCACTAAGTATCATGCTACGACAATACCTGTTGATTTACTACATCTTGTTTAACATATCCTGGTTGAACCAGGCCCTTTGGTTATCACCAAGTTATCATGATACGACATGCGCTACTAAACTACTTCATCTTCGTTAAGATATTGTTGTTAAACCAGTCACTTTGGTTGTCAAAGGTTATCATGCTATCACAATCAAGAGTAAACTAATTAATCATATTCTGGTTGAGCTAGATCCTCTGGTTATCATGCTATGACAATCAAGACTAAACTAATTAATCATGCTCTGCCAAAATCAAGAAGTCAATTGAATACCCTCATCTGCCTTCAGCAATGAGATCCGTGCCACATGACGACAGTCTTTCAATTCCGAAACCACTGAAGGAATGGACCTTAGACGAACCAGATCAAGAAACTACAATGCAGGGAACTGGCAGTGACATTGATCCGGATTTTGAACCGTGCTCCTCAGGCGATCCACATCTCATAACACAGTCAGAATTAATCATTCTGGTCAGAGATTTGGGTCTGTCAAAAGCAAAAGCCGAATTGGTGGGTTCGAGACTGCAGGAATGGTGTTTGTTGTCACCAGATACAAAAATTTCTGTTTTTCGAAGCCACCAAGTTGATATAACCAAATTCTTTGCACAAGTTGACCGGTTCTGTTTCTGTGTTGACATCGAAGGATTGTTCTCTGCTTTGGGTTGTGACCATGACCCGCAAGAGTGGCGTCTCTTTATTGATTTATCAATGTTAAGCCTCAAAGCTGTTCTGTTACATAATGACAACGTTCACCCTTCAATACCTGTTGGCTATGCAGCACACATGAAAGAAACCTACGAGAACATGGAAATGTTGCTGAAGCACATCCAATACAGCAAGTACAACTGGGATATCTGTGGAGATCTGAAAGTCGTTGCTCTGTTACTGGGACTGAAGGTCAGCTATACAAAGTACTGTTGTTTCATCTGTGAATGGGACAGTCGTACCAAAGAGTCACATTATTCTAGACAGAACTGGCCACTCTGTTAAAAGTTAGTTCCAGGAAAGAAAAATGTGGCGCATGAACTGCTTGTCGATCCGGCAAAGATTTTTTTGCCTCCTCTTCACATAAAATTGGGACTTATGAAGAATTTCGTGAAAGCAATGAACAAAGAAGGCGAAGTTTTTCGTTATTTAAGACGTGTTTCCAAGAATAACTGAGGCCAAGATTAAAGAGAGCATTTTTGTTGGCCCTCAGATCAGACGTGTTATGAGTAACTGAACAAGGACCGTTGATTATCGCCAAATTATCATGCTACGACAATCCCTGTTGAATTACTTCTCCTTGTTTAACATATTCTTGCTGAACCAAGCCCTTTGTTTATCACCAAGATTAAATGATACGACAATCCCTGTACAACTACTCTATCTTGTTTAGCAAATTCTTGCTGAAATAGGCCCTTTAGTTATCACCAAGTAATCATGCTACAACAATACGTGTTGAGGTACTCCATCTTGTTTAACATATTCCGTTTAATCCAGGACATTTGGTTGATACCAAGTTATCAAGGTACAACAATCCTTATTGCTCTACTTCATTTTAAGATACTCTACAACAAGGTCCTTTGGTTTTCACAAAGTTGTCATACTACGACAATCCATGTTAAACTACTCCATCTTGATTAATATTCTTGCTCAACCATGTTTTTTTGGTTGTCACCAAGTTGTCAAGTTACAACAATCTCTCTTGAGCTTTTTCACCTTGTTTAACGCATTTCGGTTTAACCAGGCTCTCTAGTTTTCACAAAGATATCATGCTATGACAATCTCTGTCAACTAATTAATCTTAATTAACGTATTCTGGTTGAATCAGGCCCTTTGGTTATCGTCAAATTATCATGTTACGATAATGCCTACTGAAGTGCTTCATCTTGATTAACATGTTCTTGCTAAACTAAACTTCTTGGTTATTACGAAGTTATCATGCTACAAAAATCCCTGTCACCTATTCAGTATTGTTTATCATATACTGGTTAGACCAGGCCCTTTGGTTATCATGAAGTTACCACGCAACGATAATCCTTACTGAACTACTTTATCATGTTTAACATATTATTGATGAACCAGCTTCTTTGATTGACATAAAAATATTAAGTTATGATAATTCCTAGTGAAGTACTTTATTTTGCTTAACATATTCTGGCGGAACCAGACGCTTTGTTGTCAAAATTTATCATGCTACAATAATCCAGACTCAACTATTTAATTTTGTTTAACACATTTTGGTTGAACAACGCTCGTTGGTTATCACCAACTTATCATGCTACGACAATCCCCACTGAACTACTTCATCTTTTCTTATAATATTCTTGCTAAACCAGGCCCTTTGGTTGTAACCAAGTTAACATACTACGACAATCCCCACTGAACTACTTCATCTTTTCTTATAATATTCTTGCTAAACCAGGCCCTGGTTGTAACCAAGAACCTACGACAATCCCCACTGAACTACTTTATCTTTTCTTATAATATTCTTGCTGAACCAGACCTTTGGTTGTAACCAAGTTAACATACTACAACAAACTTTACTGAACTACTTCATCTTTTCTTATAATTTTCTTGCTGAACCAGACCCTTTGGTTGTAACCAAGTTAACATAGTACGGCAAACTCTACTGAAGTACTTCATCTTTTCTTATAATATTCTTGCTAAACCAGGCCCTTTGGTTGTAACCAAGTTAACATACTACAACAAACTCTACTGAAGTACTTTATCTTTTCATATAATATTCTTGCTGAACCAGGCCCTTTGGTTGTAACCAAGTTAACATACTACGACAATCCCCACTGAACAACTTCATCTTTTCTTATAATATTCTTGCTAAACCAGGCCCTTTGGTTGTAACCAAGTTAACATACTACAACAAACTCTACTGAAGTACTTTATCTTTTCATATAATATTCTTGCTGAACCAGACCCTTTGGTTGTAACCAGGATATCTTACTACGGCAAACTCTACTGAACAACTTCATCTTTTCTTATAATATTCTTGCTGAACCATATTCTTTGGTTGTAACCAAGTTAACATACTACGACAATCCCTACTGAACTACTTCATGTTACTTAAGATATTCTTGTGAACCAGACTTTATTGTTATAACTAATTTATGCTATAACAATCCCTCCTGAACTTTTTCACTTTGTTTAGCATATTCTGTTTGAATCAGGACATTTAATTCTCACGAAGTAAGCATGCTACGATAATCCTCACTGAACTACTTATCTTATTCAACATATTCCTCCTTAACCAGGACCTTAGGTAATCACCAATTATCATGGTACAACAATTCCTTTTGGACAAGATCATTTTGTTTAACATCTTCTCGCTGAACTAGGTTCTCCAGTTATCACGATACTACAATTCGTACTGAACTACACCTATTTGTTTAACTTATTGTGGTTGAACCAGGCCCTTTGTTTATCACTAAGCTGTCATGTTTCGACAATCCCTATTGAACTGCTTCATCTTCATTAACATATTCCAACTGAACAAGGCCCGTTGATTACCACTAAGATGTCATGTTTCGATAATCACTATTGAACTGCTTCATCTTCATTAACATATTCCAACTGAACAAGGCCCGTTGATTACCACTAAGCTGTCATGTTTCGACAATCCCTATTGAACTGCTTCATCTTCTTTAACATATTCCAAATGAACAAGGCCCGTTGATTATCACTAAGCTGTCATGTTTCGACAATCCCTATTGAACTGCTTCATCTTCTTTAACATATTCCAACTGAACAAGGCCCGTTGATTATCACTAAGCTGTCATGTTTCGACAATCCCTATTGAACTGCTTCATCTTCTTTAACATATTCCAACTGAACAAATCCAGTTGATTATCACTAAGCTGTCATGTTTCGACAATCCCTATTGAACTGCTTCATCTTCTTTAACATATTCCAAATGAACAAGGCCCGTTGATTATCACTAAGCTGTCATGTTTCGACAATCCCTATTGAACTGCTTCATCTTCTTTAACATATTCCAAATGAACAAGACCCGTTGATTAACACTAAGCTGTTATGTTTCGACAATCCCTATTGAACTGTTTCATCTTCTTTAACATATTCCAAATGAACAAGGCCCGTTGATTATCACTAAGCTGTCATGTTTCGACAATCCCTATTGAACTGCTTCATCTTCTTTAACATATTCCAAATGAACAAGGCCCGTTGATTATCACTAAGCTGTCATGTTTCGACAATCCCTATTGAACTGCTTCATCTTCTTTAACATATTCCAAATGAACAAGGCCCGTTGATTATCACTAAGCTGTCATGTTTCGACAATCCCTATTGAACTGCTTCATCTTCTTTAACATATTCCAAATGAACAAGGCCCGTTGATTATCACTAAGCTGTCATGTTTCGACAATCCCTATTGAACTGCTTCATCTTCTTTAACATATTCCAAATGAACAAGGCCCGTTGATTATCACTAAGCTGTCATGTTTCGACAATCCCTATTGAACTGCTTCATCTTCTTTAACATATTCCAAATGAACAAGGCCCGTTGATTATCACTAAGCTGTCATGTTTCGACAATCCCTATTGAACTGCTTCATCTTCATTTAACATATTCCAAATGAACAAGGCCCGTTGATTATCACTAAGCTGTCATGTTTCGACAATCCCTATTGAACTGCTTCATCTTCATTAACATATTCCAACTGAACAAGGCCCGTTGATTATCACTAAGCTGTCATGTTTCGACAATCCCTATTGAACTGCTTCATCTTCTTTAACATATTCCAAATGAACAAGGCCCGTTGATTATCACTAAGCTGTCATGTTTCGACAATCCCTATTGAACTGCTTCATCTTCTTTAACATATTCCAAATGAACAAGGCCCGTTGATTATCACTAAGCTGTCATGTTTCGACAATCCCTATTGAACTGCTTCATCTTCTTTAACATATTCCAAATGAACAAGGCCCGTTGATTATCACTAAGCTGTCATGTTTCGACAATCCCTATTGAACTGCTTCATCTTCTTTAACATATTCCAAATGAACAAGGCCCGTTGATTATCACTAACTGTCATGTTTCGACAATCCCTATTGAACTGCTTCATCTTCTTTAACATATTCCAAATGAACAAGGCCCGTTGATTATCACTAAGCTGTCATGTTTCGACAATCCCTATTGAACTGCTTCATCTTCTTTAACATATTCCAAATGAACAAGGCCCGTTGATTATCACTAAGCTGTCATGTTTCGACAATCCCTATTGAACTGCTTCATCTTCTTTAACATATTCCAAATGAACAAGGCCCGTTGATTATCACTAAGCTGTCATGTTTCGACAATCCCTATTGAACTGCTTCATCTTCATTAACATATTCCAAATGAACAAGGCCCGTTGATTATCACTAAGCTGTCATGTTTCGACAATCCCTATTGAACTGCTTCATCTTCTTTAACATATTCCAAATGAACAAGGCCCGTTGATTATCACTAAGCTGTCATGTTTCGACAATCCCTATTGAACTGCTTCATCTTCTTTAACATATTCCAAATGAACAAGGCCAGTTGATTATCACTAAGCTGTCATGTTTCGACAATCCCTATTGAACTGCTTCATCTTCTTTAACATATTCCAAATGAACAAGGCCCGTTGATTATCACTAAGCTGTCATGTTTCGACAATCCCTATTGAACTGCTTCATCTTCTTTAACATATTCCAAATGAACAAGGCCCGTTGATTATCACTAAGCTGTCATGTTTCGACAATCCCTATTGAACTGCTTCATCTTCTTTAACATATTCCAAATGAACAAGGCCCGTTGATTATCACTAAGCTGTCATGTTTCGACAATCCCTATTGAACTGCTTCATCTTCTTTAACATATTCCAAATGAACAAGGCCCGTTGATTATCACTAAGCTGTCATGTTTCGACAATCCCTATTGAACTGCTTCATCTTCTTTAACATATTCCAAATGAACAAGGCCCGTTGATTATCACTAAGCTGTCATGTTTCGACAATCCCTATTGAACTGCTTCATCTTCTTTAACATATTCCAAATGAACAAGGCCCGTTGATTATCACTAAGCTGTCATGTTTCGACAATCCCTATTGAACTGCTTCATCTTCATTAACATATTCCAAATGAACAAGGCCCGTTGATTATCACTAAGCTGTCATGTTTCGACAATCCCTATTGAACTGCTTCATCTTCTTTAACATATTCCAAATGAACAAGGCCCGTTGATTATCACTAAGCTGTCATGTTTCGACAATCCCTATTGAACTGCTTCATCTTCTTTAACATATTCCAAATGAACAAGGCCCGTTGATTATCACTAAGCTGTCATGTTTCGACAATCCCTATTGAACTGCTTCATCTTCTTTAACATATTCCAAATGAACAAGGCCAGTTGATTATCACTAAGCTGTCATGTTTCGACAATCCCTATTGAACTGCTTCATCTTCTTTAACATATTCCAAATGAACAAGGCCCGTTGATTATCACTAAGCTGTCATGTTTCGACAATCCCTATTGAACTGCTTCATCTTCTTTAACATATTCCAAATGAACAAGGCCCGTTGATTATCACTAAGCTGTCATGTTTCGACAATCCCTATTGAACTGCTTCATCTTCTTTAACATATTCCAAATGAACAAGGCCCGTTGATTATCACTAAGCTGTCATGTTTCGACAATCCCTATTGAACTGCTTCATCTTCTTTAACATATTCCAAATGAACAAGGCCCGTTGATTATCACTAAGCTGTCATGTTTCGACAATCCCTATTGAACTGCTTCATCTTCTTTAACATATTCCAACTGAACAAGGCCCGTTGATTATCACTAAGCTGTCATGTTTCGACAATCCCTATTGAACTGCTTCATCTTCTTTAACATATTCCAAATGAACAAGGCCCGTTGATTATCACTAAGCTGTCATGTTTCGACAATCCCTATTGAACTGCTTCATCTTTTATCACATATTCCAAATGAACAAGGCCCGTTGATTATCACTAAGCTGTCATGTTTCGACAATCCCTATTGAACTGCTTCATCTTCTTTAACATATTCCAACTGAACAAGGCCCGTTGATTATCACTAAGTTGTCATGTTTCGACAATCCCTATTGAACTGCTTCATCTTCTTTAACATATTCCAAATGAACAAGGCCCGTTGATTATCACTAAGCTGTCATGTTTCGACAATCCCTATTGAACTGCTTCATCTTCTTTAACATATTCCAAATGAACAAGGCCCGTTGATTATCACTAAGCTGTCATGTTTCGACAATCCCTATTGAACTGCTTCATCTTTTATAACATATTCCAAATGAACAAGGCCCGTTGATTATCACTAAGCTGTCATGTTTCGACAATCCCTATTGAACTGCTTCATCTTCTTTAACATATTCCAACTGAACAAGGCCCGTTGATTATCACTAAGCTGTCATGTTTCGACAATCCCTATTGAACTGCTTCATCTTCTTTAACATATTCCAAATGAACAAGGCCCGTTGATTATCACTAAGCTGTCATGTTTCGACAATCCCTATTGAACTGCTTCATCTTCTTTAACATATTCCAAATGAACAAGGCCCGTTGATTATCACTAAGCTGTCATGTTTCGACAATCCCTATTGAACTGCTTCATCTTCTTTAACATATTCCAAATGAACAAGGCCCGTTGATTATCACTAAGCTGTCATGTTTCGACAATCCCTATTGAACTGCTTCATCTTCTTTAACATATTCCAAATGAACAAGGCCCGTTGATTATCACTAAGCTGTCATGTTTCGACAATCCCTATTGAACTGCTTCATCTTCTTTAACATATTCCAAATGAACAAGGCCCGTTGATTATCACTAAGCTGTCATGTTTCGACAATCCCTATTGAACTGCTTCATCTTCTTTAACATATTCCAAATGAACAAGGCCCGTTGATTATCACTAAGCTGTCATGTTTCGACAATCCCTATTGAACTGCTTCATCTTCTTTAACATATTCCAAATGAACAAGGCCCGTTGATTATCACTAAGCTGTCATGTTTCGACAATCCCTATTGAACTGCTTCATCTTCTTTAACATATTCCAAATGAACAAGGCCCGTTGATTATCACTAAGCTGTCATGTTTCGACAATCCCTATTGAACTGCTTCATCTTCTTTAACATATTCCAAATGAACAAGGCCCGTTGATTATCACTAAGCTGTCATGTTTCGACAATCCCTATTGAACTGCTTCATCTTCTTTAACATATTCCAAATGAACAAGGCCCGTTGATTATCACTAAGCTGTCATGTTTCGACAATCCCTATTGAACTGCTTCATCTTCTTTAACATATTCCAAATGAACAAGGCCCGTTGATTATCACTAAGCTGTCATGTTTCGACAATCCCTATTGAACTGCTTCATCTTCTTTAACATATTCCAAATGAACAAGGCCCGTTGATTATCACTAAGCTGTCATGTTTCGACAATCCCTATTGAACTGCTTCATCTTCTTTAACATATTCCAAATGAACAAGGCCCGTTGATTATCACTAAGCTGTCATGTTTCGACAATCCCTATTGAACTGCTTCATCTTCTTTAACATATTCCAAATGAACAAGGCCCGTTGATTATCACTAAGCTGTCATGTTTCGACAATCCCTATTGAACTGCTTCATCTTCTTTAACATATTCCAAATGAACAAGGCCCGTTGATTATCACTAAGCTGTCATGTTTCGACAATCCCTATTGAACTGCTTCATCTTCTTTAACATATTCCAACTGAACAAGGCCCGTTGATTATCACTAAGCTGTCATGTTTCGACAATCCCTATTGAACTGCTTCATCTTCTTTAACATATTCCAAATGAACAAGGCCCGTTGATTATCACTAAGCTGTCATGTTTCGACAATCCCTATTGAACTGCTTCATCTTCTTTAACATATTCCAAATGAACAAGGCCCGTTGATTATCACTAAGCTGTCATGTTTCGACAATCCCTATTGAACTGCTTCATCTTCTTTAACATATTCCAAATGAACAAGGCCCGTTGATTATCACTAAGCTGTCATGTTTCGACAATCCCTATTGAACTGCTTCATCTTCTTTAACATATTCCAAATGAACAAGGCCCGTTGATTATCACTAAGCTGTCATGTTTCGACAATCCCTATTGAACTGCTTCATCTTCTTTAACATATTCCAAATGAACAAGGCCCGTTGATTATCACTAAGCTGTCATGTTTCGACAATCCCTATTGAACTGCTTCATCTTCTTTAACATATTCCAAATGAACAAGGCCCGTTGATTATCACTAAGCTGTCATGTTTCGACAATCCCTATTGAACTGCTTCATCTTCTTTAACATATTCCAAATGAACAAGGCCCGTTGATTATCACTAAGCTGTCATGTTTCGACAATCCCTATTGAACTGCTTCATCTTCATTAACATATTCCAAATGAACAAGGCCCGTTGATTATCACTAAGCTGTCATGTTTCGACAATCCCTATTGAACTGCTTCATCTTCATTAACATATTCCAAATGAACAAGGCCCGTTGATTATCACTAAGCTGTCATGTTTCGACAATCCCTATTGAACTGCTTCATCTTCTTTAACATATTCCAAATGAACAAGGCCCGTTGATTATCACTAAGCTGTCATGTTTCGACAATCCCTATTGAACTGCTTCATCTTCTTTAACATATTCCAACTGAACAAGGCCCGTTGATTATCACTAAGCTGTCATGTTTCGACAATCCCTATTGAACTGCTTCATCTTCTTTAACATATTCCAAATGAACAAGGCCCGTTGATTATCACTAAGCTGTCATGTTTCGACAATCCCTATTGAACTGCTTCATCTTCTTTAACATATTCCAAATGAACAAGGCCCGTTGATTATCACTAAGCTGTCATGTTTCGACAATCCCTATTGAACTGCTTCATCTTCTTTAACATATTCCAAATGAACAAGGCCCGTTGATTATCACTAAGCTGTCATGTTTCGACAATCCCTATTGAACTGCTTCATCTTCTTTAACATATTCCAAATGAACAAGGCCCGTTGATTATCACTAAGCTGTCATGTTTCGACAATCCCTATTGAACTGCTTCATCTTCTTTAACATATTCCAACTGAACAAGGCCCGTTGATTATCACTAAGCTGTCATGTTTCGACAATCCCTATTGAACTGCTTCATCTTCTTTAACATATTCCAAATGAACAAGGCCCGTTGATTATCACTAAGCTGTCATGTTTCGACAATCCCTATTGAACTGCTTCATCTTCTTTAACATATTCCAAATGAACAAGGCCCGTTGATTATCACTAAGCTGTCATGTTTCGACAATCCCTATTGAACTGCTTCATCTTCTTTAACATATTCCAAATGAACAAGGCCCGTTGATTATCACTAAGCTGTCATGTTTCGACAATCCCTATTGAACTGCTTCATCTTCTTTAACATATTCCAAATGAACAAGGCCCGTTGATTATCACTAAGCTGTCATGTTTCGACAATCCCTATTGAACTGCTTCATCTTCTTTAACATATTCCAAATGAACAAGGCCCGTTGATTATCACTAAGCTGTCATGTTTCGACAATCCCTATTGAACTGCTTCATCTTCTTTAACATATTCCAAATGAACAAGGCCCGTTGATTATCACTAAGCTGTCATGTTTCGACAATCCCTATTGAACTGCTTCATCTTCTTTAACATATTCCAAATGAACAAGGCCCGTTGATTATCACTAAGCTGTCATGTTTCGACAATCCCTATTGAACTGCTTCATCTTCTTTAACATATTCCAAATGAACAAGGCCCGTTGATTATCACTAAGCTGTCATGTTTCGACAATCCCTATTGAACTGCTTCATCTTCTTTAACATATTCCAAATGAACAAGGCCCGTTGATTATCACTAAGCTGTCATGTTTCGACAATCCCTATTGAACTGCTTCATCTTCTTTAACATATTCCAACTGAACAAGGCCCGTTGATTATCACTAAGCTGTCATGTTTCGACAATCCCTATTGAACTGCTTCATCTTCTTTAACATATTCCAACTGAACAAGGCCCGTTGATTATCACTAAGCTGTCATGTTTCGACAATCCCTATTGAACTGCTTCATCTTCTTTAACATATTCCAAATGAACAAGGCCAGTTGATTATCACTAAGCTGTCATGTTTCGACAATCCCTATTGAACTGCTTCATCTTCTTTAACATATTCCAAATGAACAAGGCCCGTTGATTATCACTAAGCTGTCATGTTTCGACAATCCCTATTGAACTGCTTCATCTTCTTTAACATATTCCAAATGAACAAGGCCCGTTGATTATCACTAAGCTGTCATGTTTCGACAATCCCTATTGAACTGCTTCATCTTCTTTAACATATTCCAAATGAACAAGGCCCGTTGATTATCACTAAGCTGTCATGTTTCGACAATCCCTATTGAACTGCTTCATCTTCTTTAACATATTCCAAATGAACAAGGCCCGTTGATTATCACTAAGCTGTCATGTTTCGACAATCCCTATTGAACTGCTTCATCTTCTTTAACATATTCCAAATGAACAAGGCCCGTTGATTATCACTAAGCTGTCATGTTTCGACAATCCCTATTGAACTGCTTCATCTTCTTTAACATATTCCAAATGAACAAGGCCCGTTGATTATCACTAAGCTGTCATGTTTCGACAATCCCTATTGAACTGCTTCATCTTCTTTAACATATTCCAAATGAACAAGGCCCGTTGATTATCACTAAGCTGTCATGTTTCGACAATCCCTATTGAACTGCTTCATCTTCTTTAACATATTCCAAATGAACAAGGCCCGTTGATTATCACTAAGCTGTCATGTTTCGACAATCCCTATTGAACTGCTTCATCTTCTTTAACATATTCCAAATGAACAAGGCCCGTTGATTATCACTAAGCTGTCATGTTTCGACAATCCCTATTGAACTGCTTCATCTTCTTTAACATATTCCAAATGAACAAGGCCCGTTGATTATCACTAAGCTGTCATGTTTCGACAATCCCTATTGAACTGCTTCATCTTCTTTAACATATTCCAAATGAACAAGGCCCGTTGATTATCACTAAGCTGTCATGTTTCGACAATCCCTATTGAACTGCTTCATCTTCTTTAACATATTCCAAATGAACAAGGCCCGTTGATTATCACTAAGCTGTCATGTTTCGACAATCCCTATTGAACTGCTTCATCTTCTTTAACATATTCCAAATGAACAAGGCCCGTTGATTATCACTAAGCTGTCATGTTTCGACAATCCCTATTGAACTGCTTCATCTTCTTTAACATATTCCAAATGAACAAGGCCCGTTGATTATCACTAAGCTGTCATGTTTCGACAATCCCTATTGAACTGCTTCATCTTCTTTAACATATTCCAAATGAACAAGGCCCGTTGATTATCACTAAGCTGTCATGTTTCGACAATCCCTATTGAACTGCTTCATCTTCTTTAACATATTCCAAATGAACAAGGCCCGTTGATTATCACTAAGCTGTCATGTTTCGACAATCCCTATTGAACTGCTTCATCTTCTTTAACATATTCCAAATGAACAAGGCCCGTTGATTATCACTAAGCTGTCATGTTTCGACAATCCCTATTGAACTGCTTCATCTTCTTTAACATATTCCAAATGAACAAGGCCCGTTGATTATCACTAAGCTGTCATGTTTCGACAATCCCTATTGAACTGCTTCATCTTCTTTAACATATTCCAAATGAACAAGGCCCGTTGATTATCACTAAGCTGTCATGTTTCGACAATCCCTATTGAACTGCTTCATCTTCTTTAACATATTCCAAATGAACAAGGCCCGTTGATTATCACTAAGCTGTCATGTTTCGACAATCCCTATTGAACTGCTTCATCTTCTTTAACATATTCCAACTGAACAAGGCCCGTTGATTATCACTAAGCTGTCATGTTTCGACAATCCCTATTGAACTGCTTCATCTTCTTTAACATATTCCAAATGAACAAGGCCCGTTGATTATCACTAAGCTGTCATGTTTCGACAATCCCTATTGAACTGCTTCATCTTCTTTAACATATTCCAAATGAACAAGGCCCGTTGATTATCACTAAGCTGTCATGTTTCGACAATCCCTATTGAACTGCTTCATCTTCTTTAACATATTCCAAATGAACAAGGCCCGTTGATTATCACTAAGCTGTCATGTTTCGACAATCCCTATTGAACTGCTTCATCTTCTTTAACATATTCCAAATGAACAAGGCCCGTTGATTATCACTAAGCTGTCATGTTTCGACAATCCCTATTGAACTGCTTCATCTTCTTTAACATATTCCAAATGAACAAGGCCCGTTGATTATCACTAAGCTGTCATGTTTCGACAATCCCTATTGAACTGCTTCATCTTCTTTAACATATTCCAAATGAACAAGGCCCGTTGATTATCACTAAGCTGTCATGTTTCGACAATCCCTATTGAACTGCTTCATCTTCTTTAACATATTCCAAATGAACAAGGCCCGTTGATTATCACTAAGCTGTCATGTTTCGACAATCCCTATTGAACTGCTTCATCTTCTTTAACATATTCCAAATGAACAAGGCCCGTTGATTATCACTAAGCTGTCATGTTTCGACAATCCCTATTGAACTGCTTCATCTTCTTTAACATATTCCAAATGAACAAGGCCCGTTGATTATCACTAAGCTGTCATGTTTCGACAATCCCTATTGAACTGCTTCATCTTCTTTAACATATTCCAAATGAACAAGGCCGTTGATTATCACTAAGCTGTCATGTTTCGACAATCCCTATTGAACTGCTTCATCTTCTTTAACATATTCCAAATGAACAAGGCCCGTTGATTATCACTAAGCTGTCATGTTTCGACAATCCCTATTGAACTGCTTCATCTTCTTTAACATATTCCAAATGAACAAGGCCCGTTGATTATCACTAAGCTGTCATGTTTCGACAATCCCTATTGAACTGCTTCATCTTCTTTAACATATTCCAACTGAACAAGGCCCGTTGATTATCACTAAGCTGTCATGTTTCGACAATCCCTATTGAACTGCTTCATCTTCTTTAACATATTCCAAATGAACAAGGCCCGTTGATTATCACTAAGCTGTCATGTTTCGACAATCCCTATTGAACTGCTTCATCTTCTTTAACATATTCCAAATGAACAAGGCCCGTTGATTATCACTAAGCTGTCATGTTTCGACAATCCCTATTGAACTGCTTCATCTTCTTTAACATATTCCAAATGAACAAGGCCCGTTGATTATCACTAAGCTGTCATGTTTCGACAATCCCTATTGAACTGCTTCATCTTCTTTAACATATTCCAACTGAACAAGGCCCGTTGATTATCACTAAGCTGTCATGTTTCGACAATCCCTATTGAACTGCTTCATCTTCTTTAACATATTCCAAATGAACAAGGCCCGTTGATTATCACTAAGCTGTCATGTTTCGACAATCCCTATTGAACTGCTTCATCTTCTTTAACATATTCCAAATGAACAAGGCCCGTTGATTATCACTAAGCTGTCATGTTTCGACAATCCCTATTGAACTGCTTCATCTTCTTTAACATATTCCAAATGAACAAGGCCCGTTGATTATCACTAAGCTGTCATGTTTCGACAATCCCTATTGAACTGCTTCATCTTCTTTAACATATTCCAAATGAACAAGGCTCGTTGATTATCACTAAGCTGTCATGTTTCGACAATCCCTATTGAACTGCTTCATCTTCTTTAACATATTCCAAATGAACAAGGCCCGTTGATTATCACTAAGCTGTCATGTTTCGACAATCCCTATTGAACTGCTTCATCTTCTTTAACATATTCCAAATGAACAAGGCCCGTTGATTATCACTAAGCTGTCATGTTTCGACAATCCCTATTGAACTGCTTCATCTTCTTTAACATATTCCAAATGAACAAGGCCCGTTGATTATCACTAAGCTGTCATGTTTCGACAATCCCTATTGAACTGCTTCATCTTCTTTAACATATTCCAAATGAACAAGGCCCGTTGATTATCACTAAGCTGTCATGTTTCGACAATCCCTATTGAACTGCTTCATCTTCTTTAACATATTCCAAATGAACAAGGCCCGTTGATTATCACTAAGCTGTCATGTTTCGACAATCCCTATTGAACTGCTTCATCTTCTTTAACATATTCCAAATGAACAAGGCCCGTTGATTATCACTAAGCTGTCATGTTTCGACAATCCCTATTGAACTGCTTCATCTTCTTTAACATATTCCAAATGAACAAGGCCCGTTGATTATCACTAAGCTGTCATGTTTCGACAATCCCTATTGAACTGCTTCATCTTCTTTAACATATTCCAAATGAACAAGGCCCGTTGATTATCACTAAGCTGTCATGTTTCGACAATCCCTATTGAACTGCTTCATCTTCTTTAACATATTCCAAATGAACAAGGCCCGTTGATTATCACTAAGCTGTCATGTTTCGACAATCCCTATTGAACTGCTTCATCTTCTTTAACATATTCCAAATGAACAAGGCCCGTTGATTATCACTAAGCTGTCATGTTTCGACAATCCCTATTGAACTGCTTCATCTTCTTTAACATATTCCAAATGAACAAGGCCCGTTGATTATCACTAAGCTGTCATGTTTCGACAATCCCTATTGAACTGCTTCATCTTCTTTAACATATTCCAACTGAACAAGGCCCGTTGATTATCACTAAGCTGTCATGTTTCGACAATCCCTATTGAACTGCTTCATCTTCTTTAACATATTCCAAATGAACAAGGCCAGTTGATTATCACTAAGCTGTCATGTTTCGACAATCCCTATTGAACTGCTTCATCTTCTTTAACATATTCCAAATGAACAAGGCCCGTTGATTATCACTAAGCTGTCATGTTTCGACAATCCCTATTGAACTGCTTCATCTTCTTTAACATATTCCAAATGAACAAGGCCCGTTGATTATCACTAAGCTGTCATGTTTCGACAATCCCTATTGAACTGCTTCATCTTCTTTAACATATTCCAAATGAACAAGGCCGTTGATTATCACTAAGCTGTCATGTTTCGACAATCCCTATTGAACTGCTTCATCTTCTTTAACATATTCCAAATGAACAAGGCCCGTTGATTATCACTAAGCTGTCATGTTTCGACAATCCCTATTGAACTGCTTCATCTTCTTTAACATATTCCAAATGAACAAGGCCCGTTGATTATCACTAAGCTGTCATGTTTCGACAATCCCTATTGAACTGCTTCATCTTCTTTAACATATTCCAAATGAACAAGGCCCGTTGATTATCACTAAGCTGTCATGTTTCGACAATCCCTATTGAACTGCTTCATCTTCTTTAACATATTCCAAATGAACAAGGCCCGTTGATTATCACTAAGCTGTCATGTTTCGACAATCCCTATTGAACTGCTTCATCTTTTTAACATATTCCAAATGAACAAGGCCCGTTGATTATCACTAAGCTGTCATGTTTCGACAATCCCTATTGAACTGCTTCATCTTCTTTAACATATTCCAAATGAACAAGGCCCGTTGATTATCACTAAGCTGTCATGTTTCGACAATCCCTATTGAACTGCTTCATCTTCTTTAACATATTCCAAATGAACAAGGCCCGTTGATTATCACTAAGCTGTCATGTTTCGACAATCCCTATTGAACTGCTTCATCTTCTTTAACATATTCCAAATGAACAAGGCCCGTTGATTATCACTAAGCTGTCATGTTTCGACAATCCCTATTGAACTGCTTCATCTTCTTTAACATATTCCAAATGAACAAGGCCCGTTGATTATCACTAAGCTGTCATGTTTCGACAATCCCTATTGAACTGCTTCATCTTCTTTAACATATTCCAAATGAACAAGGCCCGTTGATTATCACTAAGCTGTCATGTTTCGACAATCCCTATTGAACTGCTTCATCTTCTTTATCAAATGAACAAGGCTTGATTATCACTAAGCTGTCATGTTTCGACAATCCCTATTGAACTGCTTCATCTTCTTTAACATATTCCAAATGAACAAGGCCCGTTGATTATCACTAAGCTGTCATGTTTCGACAATCCCTATTGAACTGCTTCATCTTCTTTAACATATTCCAAATGAACAAGGCCCGTTGATTATCACTAAGCTGTCATGTTTCGACAATCCCTATTGAACTGCTTCATCTTCTTTAACATATTCCAAATGAACAAGGCCCGTTGATTATCACTAAGCTGTCATGTTTCGACAATCCCTATTGAACTGCTTCATCTTCTTTAACATATTCCAAATGAACAAGGCCGTTGATTATCACTAAGCTGTCATGTTTCGACAATCCCTATTGAACTGCTTCATCTTCTTTAACATATTCCAAATGAACAAGGCCCGTTGATTATCACTAAGCTGTCATGTTTCGACAATCCCTATTGAACTGCTTCATCTTCTTTAACATATTCCAAATGAACAAGGCCCGTTGATTATCACTAAGCTGTCATGTTTCGACAATCCCTATTGAACTGCTTCATCTTCTTTAACATATTCCAAATGAACAAGGCCCGTTGATTATCACTAAGCTGTCATGTTTCGACAATCCCTATTGAACTGCTTCATCTTCTTTAACATATTCCAACTGAACAAGGCCCGTTGATTATCACTAAGCTGTCATGTTTCGACAATCCCTATTGAACTGCTTCATCTTCTTTAACATATTCCAAATGAACAAGGCCCGTTGATTATCACTAAGCTGTCATGTTTCGACAATCCCTATTGAACTGCTTCATCTTCTTTAACATATTCCAAATGAACAAGGCCCGTTGATTATCACTAAGCTGTCATGTTTCGACAATCCCTATTGAACTGCTTCATCTTCTTTAACATATTCCAAATGAACAAGGCTCGTTGATTATCACTAAGCTGTCATGTTTCGACAATCCCTATTGAACTGCTTCATCTTCTTTAACATATTCCAAATGAACAAGGCCCGTTGATTATCACTAAGCTGTCATGTTTCGACAATCCCTATTGAACTGCTTCATCTTCTTTAACATATTCCAAATGAACAAGGCCGTTGATTATCACTAAGCTGTCATGTTTCGACAATCCCTATTGAACTGCTTCATCTTCTTTAACATATTCCAAATGAACAAGGCCCGTTGATTATCACTAAGCTGTCATGTTTCGACAATCCCTATTGAACTGCTTCATCTTCTTTAACATATTCCAAATGAACAAGGCCCGTTGATTATCACTAAGCTGTCATGTTTCGACAATCCCTATTGAACTGCTTCATCTTCTTTAACATATTCCAAATGAACAAGGCCCGTTGATTATCACTAAGCTGTCATGTTTCGACAATCCCTATTGAACTGCTTCATCTTCTTTAACATATTCCAAATGAACAAGGCCGTTGATTATCACTAAGCTGTCATGTTTCGACAATCCCTATTGAACTGCTTCATCTTTTTTAACATATTCCAAATGAACAAGGCCCGTTGATTATCACTAAGCTGTCATGTTTCGACAATCCCTATTGAACTGCTTCATCTTCTTTAACATATTCCAAATGAACAAGGCCCGTTGATTATCACTAAGCTGTCATGTTTCGACAATCCCTATTGAACTGCTTCATCTTCTTTAACATATTCCAAATGAACAAGGCCCGTTGATTATCACTAAGCTGTCATGTTTCGACAATCCCTATTGAACTGCTTCATCTTCTTTAACATATTCCAAATGAACAAGGCCCGTTGATTATCACTAAGCTGTCATGTTTCGACAATCCCTATTGAACTGCTTCATCTTCTTTAACATATTCCAAATGAACAAGGCCCGTTGATTATCACTAAGCTGTCATGTTTCGACAATCCCTATTGAACTGCTTCATCTTCTTTAACATATTCCAAATGAACAAGGCCCGTTGATTATCACTAAGCTGTCATGTTTCGACAATCCCTATTGAACTGCTTCATCTTCTTTAACATATTCCAACTGAACAAGGCCAGTTGATTATCACTAAGCTGTCATGTTTCGACAATCCCTATTGAACTGCTTCATCTTCTTTAACATATTCCAAATGAACAAGGCCCGTTGATTATCACTAAGCTGTCATGTTTCGACAATCCCTATTGAACTGCTTCATCTTCTTTAACATATTCCAAATGAACAAGGCCCGTTGATTATCACTAAGCTGTCATGTTTCGACAATCCCTATTGAACTGCTTCATCTTCTTTAACATATTCCAAATGAACAAGGCCCGTTGATTATCACTAAGCTGTCATGTTTCGACAATCCCTATTGAACTGCTTCATCTTCTTTAACATATTCCAAATGAACAAGGCCCGTTGATTATCACTAAGCTGTCATGTTTCGACAATCCCTATTGAACTGCTTCATCTTCTTTAACATATTCCAAATGAACAAGGCCCGTTGATTATCACTAAGCTGTCATGTTTCGACAATCCCTATTGAACTGCTTCATCTTCTTTAACATATTCCAAATGAACAAGGCCCGTTGATTATCACTAAGCTGTCATGTTTCGACAATCCCTATTGAACTGCTTCATCTTCTTTAACATATTCCAAATGAACAAGGCCCGTTGATTATCACTAAGCTGTCATGTTTCGACAATCCCTATTGAACTGCTTCATCTTCTTTAACATATTCCAAATGAACAAGGCCCGTTGATTATCACTAAGCTGTCATGTTTCGACAATCCCTATTGAACTGCTTCATCTTCTTTAACATATTCCAAATGAACAAGGCCCGTTGATTATCACTAAGCTGTCATGTTTCGACAATCCCTATTGAACTGCTTCATCTTCTTTAACATATTCCAAATGAACAAGGCCCGTTGATTATCACTAAGCTGTCATGTTTCGACAATCCCTATTGAACTGCTTCATCTTCTTTAACATATTCCAAATGAACAAGGCCCGTTGATTATCACTAAGCTGTCATGTTTCGACAATCCCTATTGAACTGCTTCATCTTCTTTAACATATTCCAAATGAACAAGGCCCGTTGATTATCACTAAGCTGTCATGTTTCGACAATCCCTATTGAACTGCTTCATCTTCTTTAACATATTCCAAATGAACAAGGCCCGTTGATTATCACTAAGCTGTCATGTTTCGACAATCCCTATTGAACTGCTTCATCTTCTTTAACATATTCCAAATGAACAAGGCCCGTTGATTATCACTAAGCTGTCATGTTTCGACAATCCCTATTGAACTGCTTCATCTTCTTTAACATATTCCAAATGAACAAGGCCCGTTGATTATCACTAAGCTGTCATGTTTCGACAATCCCTATTGAACTGCTTCATCTTCTTTAACATATTCCAAATGAACAAGGCCCGTTGATTATCACTAAGCTGTCATGTTTCGACAATCCCTATTGAACTGCTTCATCTTCTTTAACATATTCCAAATGAACAAGGCCCGTTGATTATCACTAAGCTGTCATGTTTCGACAATCCCTATTGAACTGCTTCATCTTCTTTAACATATTCCAAATGAACAAGGCCCGTTGATTATCACTAAGCTGTCATGTTTCGACAATCCCTATTGAACTGCTTCATCTTCTTTAACATATTCCAAATGAACAAGGCCCGTTGATTATCACTAAGCTGTCATGTTTCGACAATCCCTATTGAACTGCTTCATCTTCTTTAACATATTCCAAATGAACAAGGCCCGTTGATTATCACTAAGCTGTCATGTTTCGACAATCCCTATTGAACTGCTTCATCTTCTTTAACATATTCCAAATGAACAAGGCCCGTTGATTATCACTAAGCTGTCATGTTTCGACAATCCCTATTGAACTGCTTCATCTTCTTTAACATATTCCAAATGAACAAGGCCCGTTGATTATCACTAAGCTGTCATGTTTCGACAATCCCTATTGAACTGCTTCATCTTCTTTAACATATTCCAAATGAACAAGGCCCGTTGATTATCACTAAGCTGTCATGTTTCGACAATCCCTATTGAACTGCTTCATCTTCTTTAACATATTCCAACTGAACAAGGCCCGTTGATTATCACTAAGCTGTCATGTTTCGACAATCCCTATTGAACTGCTTCATCTTCTTTAACATATTCCAAATGAACAAGGCCCGTTGATTATCACTAAGCTGTCATGTTTCGACAATCCCTATTGAACTGCTTCATCTTCTTTAACATATTCCAAATGAACAAGGCCCGTTGATTATCACTAAGCTGTCATGTTTCGACAATCCCTATTGAACTGCTTCATCTTCTTTAACATATTCCAAATGAACAAGGCCCGTTGATTATCACTAAGCTGTCATGTTTCGACAATCCCTATTGAACTGCTTCATCTTCTTTAACATATTCCAAATGAACAAGGCCCGTTGATTATCACTAAGCTGTCATGTTTCGACAATCCCTATTGAACTGCTTCATCTTCTTTAACATATTCCAAATGAACAAGGCCCGTTGATTATCACTAAGCTGTCATGTTTCGACAATCCCTATTGAACTGCTTCATCTTCTTTAACATATTCCAAATGAACAAGGCCCGTTGATTATCACTAAGCTGTCATGTTTCGACAATCCCTATTGAACTGCTTCATCTTCTTTAACATATTCCAAATGAACAAGGCCCGTTGATTATCACTAAGCTGTCATGTTTCGACAATCCCTATTGAACTGCTTCATCTTCTTTAACATATTCCAAATGAACAAGGCCCGTTGATTATCACTAAGCTGTCATGTTTCGACAATCCCTATTGAACTGCTTCATCTTCTTTAACATATTCCAAATGAACAAGGCCCGTTGATTATCACTAAGCTGTCATGTTTCGACAATCCCTATTGAACTGCTTCATCTTCTTTAACATATTCCAAATGAACAAGGCCCGTTGATTATCACTAAGCTGTCATGTTTCGACAATCCCTATTGAACTGCTTCATCTTCTTTAACATATTCCAAATGAACAAGGCCCGTTGATTATCACTAAGCTGTCATGTTTCGACAATCCCTATTGAACTGCTTCATCTTCTTTAACATATTCCAAATGAACAAGGCCCGTTGATTATCACTAAGCTGTCATGTTTCGACAATCCCTATTGAACTGCTTCATCTTCTTTAACATATTCCAAATGAACAAGGCCCGTTGATTATCACTAAGCTGTCATGTTTCGACAATCCCTATTGAACTGCTTCATCTTCTTTAACATATTCCAAATGAACAAGGCCCGTTGATTATCACTAAGCTGTCATGTTTCGACAATCCCTATTGAACTGCTTCATCTTCTTTAACATATTCCAACTGAACAAGGCCCGTTGATTATCACTAAGCTGTCATGTTTCGACAATCCCTATTGAACTGCTTCATCTTCTTTAACATATTCCAAATGAACAAGGCCCGTTGATTATCACTAAGCTGTCATGTTTCGACAATCCCTATTGAACTGCTTCATCTTCTTTAACATATTCCAAATGAACAAGGCCCGTTGATTATCACTAAGCTGTCATGTTTCGACAATCCCTATTGAACTGCTTCATCTTCTTTAACATATTCCAAATGAACAAGGCCCGTTGATTATCACTAAGCTGTCATGTTTCGACAATCCCTATTGAACTGCTTCATCTTCTTTAACATATTCCAAATGAACAAGGCCCGTTGATTATCACTAAGCTGTCATGTTTCGACAATCCCTATTGAACTGCTTCATCTTCTTTAACATATTCCAAATGAACAAGGCCCGTTGATTATCACTAAGCTGTCATGTTTCGACAATCCCTATTGAACTGCTTCATCTTCTTTAACATATTCCAAATGAACAAGGCCCGTTGATTATCACTAAGCTGTCATGTTTCGACAATCCCTATTGAACTGCTTCATCTTCTTTAACATATTCCAAATGAACAAGGCCCGTTGATTATCACTAAGCTGTCATGTTTCGACAATCCCTATTGAACTGCTTCATCTTCTTTAACATATTCCAAATGAACAAGGCCCGTTGATTATCACTAAGCTGTCATGTTTCGACAATCCCTATTGAACTGCTTCATCTTCTTTAACATATTCCAAATGAACAAGGCCCGTTGATTATCACTAAGCTGTCATGTTTCGACAATCCCTATTGAACTGCTTCATCTTCTTTAACATATTCCAACTGAACAAGGCCCGTTGATTATCACTAAGCTGTCATGTTTCGACAATCCCTATTGAACTGCTTCATCTTCTTTAACATATTCCAACTGAACAAGGCCCGTTGATTATCACTAAGCTGTCATGTTTCGACAATCCCTATTGAACTGCTTCATCTTCTTTAACATATTCCAAATGAACAAGGCCCGTTGATTATCACTAAGCTGTCATGTTTCGACAATCCCTATTGAACTGCTTCATCTTCTTTAACATATTCCAAATGAACAAGGCCCGTTGATTATCACTAAGCTGTCATGTTTCGACAATCCCTATTGAACTGCTTCATCTTCTTTAACATATTCCAAATGAACAAGGCCCGTTGATTATCACTAAGCTGTCATGTTTCGACAATCCCTATTGAACTGCTTCATCTTCTTTAACATATTCCAAATGAACAAGGCCCGTTGATTATCACTAAGCTGTCATGTTTCGACAATCCCTATTGAACTGCTTCATCTTCTTTAACATATTCCAAATGAACAAGGCCCGTTGATTATCACTAAGCTGTCATGTTTCGACAATCCCTATTGAACTGCTTCATCTTCTTTAACATATTCCAAATGAACAAGGCCCGTTGATTATCACTAAGCTGTCATGTTTCGACAATCCCTATTGAACTGCTTCATCTTCTTTAACATATTCCAAATGAACAAGGCCCGTTGATTATCACTAAGCTGTCATGTTTCGACAATCCCTATTGAACTGCTTCATCTTCTTTAACATATTCCAAATGAACAAGGCCCGTTGATTATCACTAAGCTGTCATGTTTCGACAATCCCTATTGAACTGCTTCATCTTCTTTAACATATTCCAAATGAACAAGGCCCGTTGATTATCACTAAGCTGTCATGTTTCGACAATCCCTATTGAACTGCTTCATCTTCTTTAACATATTCCAAATGAACAAGGCCCGTTGATTATCACTAAGCTGTCATGTTTCGACAATCCCTATTGAACTGCTTCATCTTCTTTAACATATTCCAAATGAACAAGGCCCGTTGATTATCACTAAGCTGTCATGTTTCGACAATCCCTATTGAACTGCTTCATCTTCTTTAACATATTCCAAATGAACAAGGCCCGTTGATTATCACTAAGCTGTCATGTTTCGACAATCCCTATTGAACTGCTTCATCTTCTTTAACATATTCCAAATGAACAAGGCCCGTTGATTATCACTAAGCTGTCATGTTTCGACAATCCCTATTGAACTGCTTCATCTTCTTTAACATATTCCAAATGAACAAGGCCCGTTGATTATCACTAAGCTGTCATGTTTCGACAATCCCTATTGAACTGCTTCATCTTCTTTAACATATTCCAAATGAACAAGGCCCGTTGATTATCACTAAGCTGTCATGTTTCGACAATCCCTATTGAACTGCTTCATCTTCTTTAACATATTCCAAATGAACAAGGCCCGTTGATTATCACTAAGCTGTCATGTTTCGACAATCCCTATTGAACTGCTTCATCTTCTTTAACATATTCCAAATGAACAAGGCCCGTTGATTATCACTAAGCTGTCATGTTTCGACAATCCCTATTGAACTGCTTCATCTTCTTTAACATATTCCAAATGAACAAGGCCCGTTGATTATCACTAAGCTGTCATGTTTCGACAATCCCTATTGAACTGCTTCATCTTCTTTAACATATTCCAAATGAACAAGGCCCGTTGATTATCACTAAGCTGTCATGTTTCGACAATCCCTATTGAACTGCTTCATCTTCTTTAACATATTCCAAATGAACAAGGCCCGTTGATTATCACTAAGCTGTCATGTTTCGACAATCCCTATTGAACTGCTTCATCTTCTTTAACATATTCCAAATGAACAAGGCTCGTTGATTATCACTAAGCTGTCATGTTTCGACAATCCCTATTGAACTGCTTCATCTTCTTTAACATATTCCAAATGAACAAGGCCCGTTGATTATCACTAAGCTGTCATGTTTCGACAATCCCTATTGAACTGCTTCATCTTCTTTAACATATTCCAAATGAACAAGGCCCGTTGATTATCACTAAGCTGTCATGTTTCGACAATCCCTATTGAACTGCTTCATCTTCTTTAACATATTCCAAATGAACAAGGCCCGTTGATTATCACTAAGCTGTCATGTTTCGACAATCCCTATTGAACTGCTTCATCTTCTTTAACATATTCCAAATGAACAAGGCCCGTTGATTATCACTAAGCTGTCATGTTTCGACAATCCCTATTGAACTGCTTCATCTTCATTAACATATTCCAAATGAACAAGGCCCGTTGATTATCACTAAGCTGTCATGTTTCGACAATCCCTATTGAACTGCTTCATCTTCTTTAACATATTCCAAATGAACAAGGCCCGTTGATTATCACTAAGCTGTCATGTTTCGACAATCCCTATTGAACTGCTTCATCTTCTTTAACATATTCCAAATGAACAAGGCCAGTTGATTATCACTAAGCTGTCATGTTTCGACAATCCCTATTGAACTGCTTCATCTTCTTTAACATATTCCAACTGAACAAGGCCCGTTGATTATCACTAAGTTGTCATGTTTCGACAATCCCTATTGAACTGCTTCATCTTCTTTAACATATTCCAAATGAACAAGGCCCGTTGATTATCACTAAGCTGTCATGTTTCGACAATCCCTATTGAACTGTTTCATCTTCTTTAACATATTCCAAATGAACAAGGCCCGTTGATTATCACTAAGCTGTCATGTTTCGACAATCCCTATTGAACTGCTTCATCTTCATTAACATATTCCAACTGAACAAGGCCCGTTGATTATCACTAAGCTGTCATGTTTCGACAATCCCTATTGAACTGCTTCATCTTCTTTAACATATTCCAACTGAACAAGGCCCGTTGATTATCACTAAGCTGTCATGTTTCGACAATCCCTATTGAACTGCTTCATCTTCTTTAACATATTCCAACTGAACAAGGCCAGTTGATTATCACTAAGCTGTCATATTTCGACAATCCCTATTGAACTGCTTCATCTTCTTTAACATATTCCAAATGAACAAGGCCCGTTGATTATCACTAAGCTGTCATGTTTCGACAATCCCTATTGAACTGCTTCATCTTCTTTAACATATTCCAAATGAACAAGGCCCGTTGATTATCACTAAGCTGTCATGTTTCGACAATCCCTATTGAACTGCTTCATCTTCTTTAACAAATGAACAAGGCTCGTTGATTATCACTAAGCTGTCATGTTTCGACAATCCCTATTGAACTGCTTCATCTTCTTTAACATATTCCAAATGAACAAGGCCCGTTGATTATCACTAAGCTGTCATGTTTCGACAATCCCTATTGAACTGCTTCATCTTCTTTAACATATTCCAAATGAACAAGGCCCGTTGATTATCACTAAGCTGTCATGTTTCGACAATCCCTATTGAACTGCTTCATCTTCTTTAACATATTCCAAATGAACAAGGCCGTTGATTATCACTAAGCTGTCATGTTTCGACAATCCCTATTGAACTGCTTCATCTTCTTTAACATATTCCAAATGAACAAGGCCCGTTGATTATCACTAAGCTGTCATGTTTCGACAATCCCTATTGAACTGCTTCATCTTTTATCACATATTCCAAATGAACAAGGCCCGTTGATTATCACTAAGCTGTCATGTTTCGACAATCCCTATTGAACTGCTTCATCTTCTTTAACATATTCCAAATGAACAAGGCCCGTTGATTATCACTAAGCTGTCATGTTTCGACAATCCCTATTGAACTGCTTCATCTTCTTTAACATATTCCAAATGAACAAGGCCCGTTGATTATCACTAAGCTGTCATGTTTCGACAATCCCTATTGAACTGCTTCATCTTCTTTAACATATTCCAAATGAACAAGGCCCGTTGATTATCACTAAGCTGTCATGTTTCGACAATCCCTATTGAACTGCTTCATCTTCTTTAACATATTCCAAATGAACAAGGCCCGTTGATTATCACTAAGCTGTCATGTTTCGACAATCCCTATTGAACTGCTTCATCTTCTTTAACATATTCCAAATGAACAAGGCCCGTTGATTATCACTAAGCTGTCATGTTTCGACAATCCCTATTGAACTGCTTCATCTTCTTTAACATATTCCAAATGAACAAGGCCCGTTGATTATCACTAAGCTGTCATGTTTCGACAATCCCTATTGAACTGCTTCATCTTCTTTAACATATTCCAAATGAACAAGGCCCGTTGATTATCACTAAGCTGTCATGTTTCGACAATCCCTATTGAACTGCTTCATCTTCTTTAACATATTCCAAATGAACAAGGCCCGTTGATTATCACTAAGCTGTCATGTTTCGACAATCCCTATTGAACTGCTTCATCTTCTTTAACATATTCCAAATGAACAAGGCCCGTTGATTATCACTAAGCTGTCATGTTTCGACAATCCCTATTGAACTGCTTCATCTTCTTTAACATATTCCAAATGAACAAGGCCCGTTGATTATCACTAAGCTGTCATGTTTCGACAATCCCTATTGAACTGCTTCATCTTCTTTAACATATTCCAAATGAACAAGGCCCGTTGATTATCACTAAGCTGTCATGTTTCGACAATCCCTATTGAACTGCTTCATCTTCTTTTAACATATTCCAAATGAACAAGGCCCGTTGATTATCACTAAGCTGTCATGTTTCGACAATCCCTATTGAACTGCTTCATCTTCTTTAACATATTCCAAATGAACAAGGCCCGTTGATTATCACTAAGCTGTCATGTTTCGACAATCCCTATTGAACTGCTTCATCTTCTTTAACATATTCCAAATGAACAAGGCCCGTTGATTATCACTAAGCTGTCATGTTTCGACAATCCCTATTGAACTGCTTCATCTTCTTTAACATATTCCAAATGAACAAGGCCCGTTGATTATCACTAAGCTGTCATGTTTCGACAATCCCTATTGAACTGCTTCATCTTCTTTAACATATTCCAACTGAACAAGGCCCGTTGATTATCACTAAGCTGTCATGTTTCGACAATCCCTATTGAACTGCTTCATCTTCTTTAACATATTCCAAATGAACAAGGCCCGTTGATTATCACTAAGCTGTCATGTTTCGACAATCCCTATTGAACTGCTTCATCTTCTTTAACATATTCCAAATGAACAAGGCCCGTTGATTATCACTAAGCTGTCATGTTTCGACAATCCCTATTGAACTGCTTCATCTTCTTTAACATATTCCAACTGAACAAGGCCCGTTGATTATCACTAAGCTGTCATGTTTCGACAATCCCTATTGAACTGCTTCATCTTCTTTAACATATTCCAACTGAACAAGGCCCGTTGATTATCACTAAGCTGTCATGTTTCGACAATCCCTATTGAACTGCTTCATCTTCTTTAACATATTCCAACTGAACAAGGCCAGTTGATTACCACTAAGCTGTCATATTTCGACAATCCCTATTGAACTGCTTCATCTTCTTTAACATATTCCAAATCAACAAGGCCCGTTGATTATCACTAAGCTGTCATGTTTCGACAATCCCTATTGAACTGCTTCATCTTCTTTAACATATTCCAAATCAACAAGGCCCGTTGATTATCACTAAGCTGTCATGTTTCGACAATCCCTATTGAACTGCTTCATCTTCTTTAACATATTCCAAATGAACAAGGCCCGTTGATTATCACTAAGCTGTCATGTTTCGACAATCCCTATTGAACTGCTTCATCTTCTTTAACATATTCCAAATGAACAAGGCCCGTTGATTATCACTAAGCTGTCATGTTTCGACAATCCCTATTGAACTGCTTCATCTTCTTTAACATATTCCAAATGAACAAGGCCCGTTGATTATCACTAAGCTGTCATGTTTCGACAATCCCTATTGAACTGCTTCATCTTCTTTAACATATTCCAAATGAACAAGGCCCGTTGATTATCACTAAGCTGTCATGTTTCGACAATCCCTATTGAACTGCTTCATCTTCATTAACATATTCCAAATGAACAAGGCCCGTTGATTATCACTAAGCTGTCATGTTTCGACAATCCCTATTGAACTGCTTCATCTTCATTAACATATTCCAAATGAACAAGGCCCGTTGATTATCACTAAGCTGTCATGTTTCGACAATCCCTATTGAACTGCTTCATCTTCTTTAACATATTCCAAATGAACAAGGCCCGTTGATTATCACTAAGCTGTCATGTTTCGACAATCCCTATTGAACTGCTTCATCTTCTTTAACATATTCCAAATGAACAAGGCCCGTTGATTATCACTAAGCTGTCATGTTTCGACAATCCCTATTGAACTGCTTCATCTTCTTTAACATATTCCAACTGAACAAGGCCCGTTGATTATCACTAAGCTGTCATGTTTCGACAATCCCTATTGAACTGCTTCATCTTCTTTAACATATTCCAAATGAACAAGGCCCGTTGATTATCACTAAGCTGTCATGTTTCGACAATCCCTATTGAACTGCTTCATCTTCTTTAACATATTCCAAATGAACAAGGCCCGTTGATTATCACTAAGCTGTCATGTTTCGACAATCCCTATTGAACTGCTTCATCTTCTTTAACATATTCCAAATGAACAAGGCCCGTTGATTATCACTAAGCTGTCATGTTTCGACAATCCCTATTGAACTGCTTCATCTTCTTTAACATATTCCAAATGAACAAGGCCCGTTGATTATCACTAAGCTGTCATGTTTCGACAATCCCTATTGAACTGCTTCATCTTCTTTAACATATTCCAAATGAACAAGGCCCGTTGATTATCACTAAGCTGTCATGTTTCGACAATCCCTATTGAACTGCTTCATCTTCTTTAACATATTCCAAATGAACAAGGCCCGTTGATTATCACTAAGCTGTCATGTTTCGACAATCCCTATTGAACTGCTTCATCTTCTTTAACATATTCCAAATGAACAAGGCCCGTTGATTATCACTAAGCTGTCATGTTTCGACAATCCCTATTGAACTGCTTCATCTTCTTTAACATATTCCAAATGAACAAGGCCCGTTGATTATCACTAAGCTGTCATGTTTCGACAATCCCTATTGAACTGCTTCATCTTCTTTAACATATTCCAAATGAACAAGGCCCGTTGATTATCACTAAGCTGTCATGTTTCGACAATCCCTATTGAACTGCTTCATCTTCTTTAACATATTCCAAATGAACAAGGCCCGTTGATTATCACTAAGCTGTCATGTTTCGACAATCCCTATTGAACTGCTTCATCTTCTTTAACATATTCCAAATGAACAAGGCCCGTTGATTATCACTAAGCTGTCATGTTTCGACAATCCCTATTGAACTGCTTCATCTTCTTTAACATATTCCAACTGAACAAGGCCCGTTGATTATCACTAAGCTGTCATGTTTCGACAATCCCTATTGAACTGCTTCATCTTCTTTAACATATTCCAAATGAACAAGGCCCGTTGATTATCACTAAGCTGTCATGTTTCGACAATCCCTATTGCACTGCTTCATCTTTTTTAACATATTCCAAATCAACAAGGCCCGTTGATTATCACTAAGCTGTCATGTTTCGACAATCCCTATTGAACTGCTTCATCTTCTTTAACATATTCCAAATGAACAAGGCCCGTTGATTATCACTAAGCTGTCATGTTTCGACAATCCCTATTGAACTGCTTCATCTTCTTTAACATATTCCAAATGAACAAGGCCCGTTGATTATCACTAAGCTGTCATGTTTCGACAATCCCTATTGAACTGCTTCATCTTCTTTAACATATTCCAACTGAACAAGGCCAGTTGATTATCACTAAGCTGTCATGTTTCGACAATCCCTATTGAACTGCTTCATCTTCTTTAACATATTCCAACTGAACAAGGCCCGTTGATTATCACTAAGTTGTCATGTTTCGACAATCCCTATTGAACTGCTTCATCTTCTTTAACATATTCCAAATGAACAAGACCCGTTGATTAACACTAAGCTGTTATGTTTCGACAATCCCTATTGAACTGTTTCATCTTCTTTAACATATTCCAAATGAACAAGGCCCGTTGATTATCACTAAGCTGTCATGTTTCGACAATCCCTATTGAACTGCTTCATCTTCATTAACATATTCCAACTGAACAAGGCCCGTTGATTATCACTAAGCTGTCATGTTTCGACAATCCCTATTGAACTGCTTCATCTTCTTTAACATATTCCAACTGAACAAGGCCAGTTGATTATCACTAAGCTGTCATATTTCGACAATCCCCATTGAACTTCTTCATCTTCTTTAACATATTCCAACTGAACAAGGCCAGTTGATTACCACTAAGCTGTCATATTTCGACAATCCCTATTGAACTGCTTCATCTTCTTTAACATATTCCAAATCAACAAGGCCCGTTGATTATCACTAAGCTGTCATGTTTCGACAATCCCTATTGAACTGCTTCATCTTCTTTAACATATTCCAAATGAACAAGGCCCGTTGATTATCACTAAGCTGTCATGTTTCGACAATCCCTATTGAACTGCTTCATCTTCTTTAACATATTCCAAATGAACAAGGCCCGTTGATTATCACTAAGCTGTCATGTTTCGACAATCCCTATTGAACTGCTTCATCTTCTTTAACATATTCCAAATGAACAAGGCCCGTTGATTATCACTAAGCTGTCATGTTTCGACAATCCCTATTGAACTGCTTCATCTTCTTTAACATATTCCAAATGAACAAGGCCCGTTGATTATCACTAAGCTGTCATGTTTCGACAATCCCTATTGAACTGCTTCATCTTCTTTAACATATTCCAAATGAACAAGGCCCGTTGATTATCACTAAGCTGTCATGTTTCGACAATCCCTATTGAACTGCTTCATCTTCTTTAACATATTCCAAATGAACAAGGCCCGTTGATTATCACTAAGCTGTCATGTTTCGACAATCCCTATTGAACTGCTTCATCTTCTTTAACATATTCCAAATGAACAAGGCCCGTTGATTATCACTAAGCTGTCATGTTTCGACAATCCCTATTGAACTGCTTCATCTTCTTTAACATATTCCAAATGAACAAGGCCCGTTGATTATCACTAAGCTGTCATGTTTCGACAATCCCTATTGAACTGCTTCATCTTCTTTAACATATTCCAAATGAACAAGGCCCGTTGATTATCACTAAGCTGTCATGTTTCGACAATCCCTATTGAACTGCTTCATCTTCTTTAACATATTCCAAATGAACAAGGCCCGTTGATTATCACTAAGCTGTCATGTTTCGACAATCCCTATTGAACTGCTTCATCTTCTTTAACATATTCCAAATGAACAAGGCCCGTTGATTATCACTAAGCTGTCATGTTTCGACAATCCCTATTGAACTGCTTCATCTTCTTTAACATATTCCAAATGAACAAGGCCCGTTGATTATCACTAAGCTGTCATGTTTCGACAATCCCTATTGAACTGCTTCATCTTCTTTAACATATTCCAAATGAACAAGGCCCGTTGATTATCACTAAGCTGTCATGTTTCGACAATCCCTATTGAACTGCTTCATCTTCATTAACATATTCCAAATGAACAAGGCCCGTTGATTATCACTAAGCTGTCATGTTTCGACAATCCCTATTGAACTGCTTCATCTTCTTTAACATATTCCAAATGAACAAGGCCCGTTGATTATCACTAAGCTGTCATGTTTCGACAATCCCTATTGAACTGCTTCATCTTTTTTAACATATTCCAAATGAACAAGGCCCGTTGATTATCACTAAGCTGTCATGTTTCGACAATCCCTATTGAACTGCTTCATCTTCTTTAACATATTCCAACTGAACAAGGCCCGTTGATTATCACTAAGCTGTCATGTTTCGACAATCCCTATTGAACTGCTTCATCTTCTTTAACATATTCCAAATGAACAAGGCCCGTTGATTATCACTAAGCTGTCATGTTTCGACAATCCCTATTGAACTGCTTCATCTTCTTTAACATATTCCAACTGAACAAGGCCAGTTGATTATCACTAAGCTGTCATGTTTCGACAATCCCTATTGAACTGCTTCATCTTCTTTAACATATTCCAAATGAACAAGGCCCGTTGATTATCACTAAGCTGTCATGTTTCGACAATCCCTATTGAACTGCTTCATCTTCTTTAACATATTCCAAATGAACAAGGCCCGTTGATTATCACTAAGCTGTCATGTTTCGACAATCCCTATTGAACTGTTTCATCTTCTTTAACATATTCCAAATGAACAAGGCCCGTTGATTATCACTAAGCTGTCATGTTTCGACAATCCCTATTGAACTGCTTCATCTTCATTAACATATTCCAAATGAACAAGGCCCGTTGATTATCACTAAGCTGTCATGTTTCGACAATCCCTATTGAACTGCTTCATCTTCTTTAACATATTCCAACTGAACAAGGCCAGTTGATTATCACTAAGCTGTCATATTTCGACAATCCCCATTGAACTTCTTCATCTTCTTTAACATATTCCAACTGAACAAGGCCAGTTGATTACCACTAAGCTGTCATATTTCGACAATCCCTATTGAACTGCTTCATCTTCTTTAACATATTCCAAATCAACAAGGCCCGTTGATTATCACTAAGCTGTCATGTTTCGACAATCCCTATTGAACTGCTTCATCTTCTTTAACATATTCCAAATGAACAAGGCCCGTTGATTATCACTAAGCTGTCATGTTTCGACAATCCCTATTGAACTGCTTCATCTTCTTTAACATATTCCAAATGAACAAGGCCCGTTGATTATCACTAAGCTGTCATGTTTCGACAATCCCTATTGAACTGTTTCATCTTCTTTAACATATTCCAAATCAACAAGGCCCGTTGATTATCACTAAGCTGTCATGTTTCGACAATCCCTATTGAACTGCTTCATCTTCTTTAACATATTCCAAATGAACAAGGCTCGTTGATTATCAATAAGCTGTCATGTTTCAACAATCCCTATTGAACTGCTTCATCTTCTTTAACATATTCCAAATGAACAAGGCCCGTTGATTATCACTAAGCTGTCATGTTTCGACAATCCCTATTGAACTGCTTCATCTTCTTTAACATATTCCAAATGAACAAGGCCCGTTGATTATCACTAAGCTGTCATGTTTCGACAATCCCTATTGAACTGCTTCATCTTCTTTAACATATTCCAAATGAACAAGGCCAGTTGATTATCACTAAGCTGTCATGTTTCGACAATCCCTATTGAACTGCTTCATCTTCTTTAACATATTCCAAATCAACAAGGCCCGTTGATTATCACTAAGCTGTCATGTTTCGACAATCCCTATTGAACTGCTTCATCTTCTTTAACATATTCCAAATGAACAAGGCCCGTTGATTATCACTAAGCTGTCATGTTTCGACAATCCCTATTGAACTGCTTCATCTTCTTTAACATATTCCAAATGAACAAGGCCCGTTGATTATCACTAAGCTGTCATGTTTCGACAATCCCTATTGAACTGCTTCATCTTCTTTAACATATTCCAAATGAACAAGGCCCGTTGATTATCACTAAGCTGTCATGTTTCGACAATCCCTATTGAACTGCTTCATCTTCTTTAACATATTCCAAATGAACAAGGCCCGTTGATTATCACTAAGCTGTCATGTTTCGACAATCCCTATTGAACTGCTTCATCTTCATTAACATATTCCAAATGAACAAGGCCCGTTGATTATCACTAAGCTGTCATGTTTCGACAATCCCTATTGAACTGCTTCATCTTCATTAACATATTCCAAATGAACAAGGCCCGTTGATTATCACTAAGCTGTCATGTTTCGACAATCCCTATTGAACTGCTTCATCTTCATTAACATATTCCAAATGAACAAGGCCCGTTGATTATCACTAAGCTGTCATGTTTCGACAATCCCTATTGAACTGCTTCATCTTCTTTAACATATTCCAACTGAACAAGGCCAGTTGATTATCACTAAGCTGTCATGTTTCGACAATCCCTATTGAACTGCTTCATCTTCTTTAACATATTCCAACTGAACAAGGCCCGTTGATTATCACTAAGTTGTCATGTTTCGACAATCCCTATTGAACTGCTTCATCTTCTTTAACATATTCCAAATGAACAAGACCCGTTGATTAACACTAAGCTGTTATGTTTCGACAATCCCTATTGAACTGTTTCATCTTCTTTAACATATTCCAAATGAACAAGGCCCGTTGATTATCACTAAGCTGTCATGTTTCGACAATCCCTATTGAACTGCTTCATCTTCATTAACATATTCCAACTGAACAAGGCCCGTTGATTATCACTAAGCTGTCATGTTTCGACAATCCCTATTGAACTGCTTCATCTTCTTTAACATATTCCAAATGAACAAGGCCCGTTGATTATCACTAAGCTGTCATGTTTCGGCAATCCCCATTGAACTTCTTCATCTTCTTTAACATATTCCAACTGAACAAGGCCAGTTGATTATCACTAAGCTGTCATATTTCGACAATCCCTATTGAACTGCTTCATCTTTTATCACATATTCCAAATCAACAAGGCCCGTTGATTATCACTAAGCTGTCATGTTTCGACAATCCCTATTGAACTGCTTCATCTTCTTTAACATATTCCAAATCAACAAGGACCGTTGATTATCACTAAGCTGTCATGTTTCGACAATCCCTATTGAACTGCTTCATCTTCAAATGAACAAGGCTCGTTGATTATCAATAAGCTGTCATGTTTCAACAATCCCTATTGAACTGCTTCATCTTCTTTAACATATTCCAAATGAACAAGGCCCGTTGATTATCACTAAGCTGTCATGTTTCGACAATCCCTATTGAACTGCTTCATCTTCTTTAACATATTCCAAATGAACAAGGCGCGTTGATTATCACTAAGCTCTCATGTTTCGACAATCCCTATTGAACTGCTTCATCTTCTTTAACATATTCCAAATGAACAAGGCCCGTTGATTATCACTAAGCTGTCATGTTTCGACAATCCCTATTGAACTGCTTCATCTTTTATCACATATTCCAAATAAACAAGGCCCGTTGATTATCACTAAGCTGTCATGTTTCGACAATCCCTATTGAACTGCTTCATCTTCATTAACATATTCCAAATGAACAAGGCCCGTTGATTATCACTAAGCTGTCATGTTTCGACAATCCCTATTACACTGCTTCATCTTCTTTAACATATTCCAAATCAACAAGGCTCGTTGATTATCACTAAGCTGTCATGTTTCGACAATCCCTATTGCACTGCTTCATCTTTTTTAACATATTCCAAATCAACAAGGCCCGTTGATTATCACAAAGCTGTCATGTTTCGACAATCCCTATTGAACTGCTTCATCTTCTTTAACATATTCCAACTGAACAAGGCCCGTTGATTATCACTAAGCTGTCATGTTTCGACAATCCCTATTGAACTGCTTCATCTTCTTTAACATATTCCAAATGAACAAGGCCCGTTGATTATCACTAAGCTGTCATGTTTCGACAATCCCTATTGAACTGCTTCATCTTCTTTAACATATTCCAACTGAACAAGGCCAGTTGATTATCACTAAGCTGTCATGTTTCGACAATCCCTATTGAACTGCTTCATCTTCTTTAACATATTCCAACTGAACAAGGCCCGTTGATTATCACTAAGTTGTCATGTTTCGACAATCCCTATTGAACTGCTTCATCTTCTTTAACATATTCCAAATGAACAAGACCCGTTGATTAACACTAAGCTGTTATGTTTCGACAATCCCTATTGAACTGTTTCATCTTCTTTAACATATTCCAAATGAACAAGGCCCGTTGATTATCACTAAGCTGTCATGTTTCGACAATCCCTATTGAACTGCTTCATCTTCATTAACATATTCCAACTGAACAAGGCCCGTTGATTATCACTAAGCTGTCATGTTTCGACAATCCCTATTGAACTGCTTCATCTTCTTTAACATATTCCAACTGAACAAGGCCAGTTGATTATCACTAAGCTGTCATATTTCGACAATCCCCATTGAACTTCATCTTCTTTAACATATTCCAACTGAACAAGGCCAGTTGATTATCACTAAGCTGTCATATTTCGACAATCCCTATTGAACTGCTTCATCTTCTTTAACATATTCCAAATGAACAAGGCGCGTTGATTATCACTAAGCTCTCATGTTTCGACAATCCCTATTGAACTGCTTCATCTTCATTAACATATTCCAAATGAACAAGGCCCGTTGATTATCACTAAGCTGTCATGTTTCGACAATCCCTATTGAACTGCTTCATCTTTTATCACATATTCCAAATGAACAAGGCCCGTTGATTATCACTAAGCTGTCATGTTTCGACAATCCCTATTGAACTGCTTCATCTTCTTTAACATATTCCAACTGAACAAGGCCCGTTGATTATCACTAAGCTGTCATGTTTCGACAATCCCTATTGAACTGCTTCATCTTCTTTAACATATTCCAAATGAACAAGGCCCGTTGATTATCACTAAGCTGTCATGTTTCGACAATCCCTATTGCACTGCTTCATCTTTTTTAACATATTCCAAATCAACAAGGCCCGTTGATTATCACAAAGCTGTCATGTTTCGACAATCCCTATTGAACTGCTTCATCTTCTTTAACATATTCCAACTGAACAAGGCCCGTTGATTATCACTAACTGTCATGTTTCGACAATCCCTATTGAACTGCTTTATCTTCTTTAACATATTCCAAATGAACAAGGCCCGTTGATTATCACTAAGCTGTCATGTTTCGGCAATCCCTATTGAACTGCTTCATCTTCTTTAACATATTCCAACTGAACAAGGCCAGTTGATTATCACTAAGCTGTCATGTTTCGACAATCCCTATTGAACTGCTTCATCTTCTTTAACATATTCCAACTGAACAAGGCCCGTTGATTATCACTAAGTTGTCATGTTTCGACAATCCCTATTGAACTGCTTCATCTTCTTTAACATATTCCAAATGAACAAGACCCGTTGATTAACACTAAGCTGTTATGTTTCGACAATCCCTATTGAACTGTTTCATCTTCTTTAACATATTCCAAATGAACAAGGCCCGTTGATTATCACTAAGCTGTCATGTTTCGACAATCCCTATTGAACTGCTTCATCTTCATTAACATATTCCAACTGAACAAGGCCCGTTGATTATCACTAAGCTGTCATGTTTCGACAATCCCTATTGAACTGCTTCATCTTCTTTAACATATTCCAACTGAACAAGGCCAGTTGATTATCACTAAGCTGTCATGCATTTCGACAATCCCCATTGAACTTCTTCATCTTTCTTTAACATATTCCAAATGAACAAGGCCAGTTGATTATCACTAAGCTGTCATGTTTCGACAATCCCTATTGAACTGCTTCATCTTCTTTAACATATTCCAAATGAACAAGGCCCGTTGATTATCACTAAGCTGTCATGTTTCGACAATCCCTATTGAACTGCTTCATCTTCTTTAACATATTCCAAATGAAAACAAGGACCGTTGATTATCACTGCTGCTGTCATGTTTCGACAATCGCTATTGAACTGCTTCATCTTTTATCACATATTCCAAATAAAGAAGGCCCGTT
>NC_134826.1:153378087-153418013 GCF_004210375.1 Tachypleus tridentatus | reverse complement strand
TAATCAGTACTAACTTTGTGAGGTTGACAAGACTGAAGTCCAGGTAATCAGTACTAACTTTGTGAGGTTGACAAGACTGTGGTCCTGGTAATCAGTACTAACTGTGAGGTTGACAACACTGAAGTCCAGGTACTCAGTACTAACTTTGTGAGGTTGACAACACTGAAGTCCAGGTAATCAGTACTAACTTTGTGAGGTTGACAAGACTGAAGTCCAGGTAATCAGTACTAACTTTGTGAGGTTGACAAGACTGTGGTCCTGGTAATCAGTACTAACTGTGAGGTTGACAACACTGAAGTCCAGGTACTCAGTACTAACTTTGTGAGGTTGACAACACTGAAGTCCAGGTAATCAGTACTAACTTTGTGAGGTTGACAATACTGAAGTCCAGGTAATCAGTACTAACATTTTGAGGTTGACAAGCCTGGTCCTGGTAATCAGCACTAATGTTGTAATATTTACAAGATTGAAGCCAAGTAACCAGTTGTAATATTTTAAGGTATCAACCCTGGCATGAGGAACTGAGAGTAGGAAAACAATTGAGACAGAGGAGGAGGTTTTAGTAATATCTGACTCTTTGAGAAAGTATGTGGATATTATAGTCGGGTGGTTAACAACATTTCACCACCAAGAACCCATTTTATTAATTTATCTCCACAGACCACATTCTGTGTCCTTTTGTGTATTATTTTATTAAAGAAACTATTTTACAAACCCCCAGTTTTACTTTTATGGTCCCTATGTTGGGAATCACCGTAATAGTTTCTGTCCTAAATAGAGGAAAAAGAAATAAGATTAGCTATCCAGGGGAAGGAGTACAGGTTATAACTGACAGGGAAAATATATAATAAAGGAGCAAGCAATGATGCACTTTTCTGTGCATGTAGAAGCTATTGATGAGGGAAAAGGAGCCACTCAGTAAGTTGAAGGTGTTGATAATGATAAAGAACACGTTATAACTTAATTGTGTTGGGGACACTTACTAAGAACTAACTGTGGAGATGAAATTACAAGTAGGTCAGTAGGGCTTATGCTAGGCTTAGGTTTATATATAGGAAAGAGTAGATTTGCTAGTGTTGGACTTGAGGGAATGGTTCAGTGGAAGAAAAAAGCATTTTAGAATGGATGGTTTACATTCAGATATAGTATGAGCTGGCTTCTTTGTTAAGGCTGTTAACTCAACTGTAAGGGTAGATTTAAACTAAGACTAGACAGTAGTGAGGGTCAGGATATATCAAATGTAAGAAACAAATTAAGATGTAGAGAAAAGTGTAATATAGCAATGAGTACTGAAGTAGTTTTAAGGGTATGTTTGATTATAGAATTATACAACTGGAGGACAAGTATAGATTTGGGCAAGGTAGAAGCCATATTCAGCTAAGACAATTTTATTTTTCAAATAGGGTGGTTGGCCTATGGAATGGGTTGCTTCCAAATGTTGTGGAAGCACTCAATTTGAGTTAAGTTTAAACAAAAGCTTTACAGATATATGAATGATAATGACTGGTTTCAATTTCCATTTTTAATAGTTTTAGTTTGAACAATTTAGTGCAGTGTTAAATTTTTGTTGTTTTGTGTTATGGTTGTTCACAATCCAGAACAGTTGCAGTATTTGAAGTTTTTATTTTTAATGTTGTAAATTTATTTAAGGTAGCACATACCCTTTACACGGCATTATATAGACCCTGACTTTTTTATCAGGAAAAACATCTTCATAGTACACTTTTTGTATGAAAATATATTGAAATAGGTACAGACATATTCTGGTACAAGTTTTGTAACACTACCACTGTGGCTAATTTTTGTATTATAAAATAAAGAAATAAAAAAGAAACATCTTGTGTTACTAGAGAATTATTAAAAGACAATGTTTTATAGTTAAAGTAGACCAGATTTTTAATAATTTTAACAAAATAATTTAAATAAACCCATTATAACAAGAAAAATATGAAATACTAACACATCTCTCTATATATTTATTTGTATATGCACAATACCATGAAATCTAAAATGAAAATCCATTACTACAGAGCACTAGTTTTTATGGAAACAAATGTTGACAATGAAATCCAACTTTACTAGTGAAATTCCTGAATCTTGTGTCCCATTATAACTCTTCAGCCACCACTCACTCACCCCAACCTTTACCCATACACCCCTTTTGCTCTTAATTTTAGTTTATACCCATTTGGATTTAGGATCAGCCACTCAGATAACTTGTATTAACCAAAAGTGTTTACTTAAGAAAGAAAGCTACTAATGAATGAATAAAGATCTCATTAAATAAAGATCATTAAATAAAATTTATCCTATAAAGGATAAAACTATGCAAGATTGTAACATAACCTGAAACTTGCAAAATTTTGTTTACCTTTTACTGCTTAATACCAATAATGACAACAAACTAAAAATGAGACTAGCCATTATTGTATTGCAATTTTATGTTGAATGGATTAGCTTTACCTTTTTGAATATCTGGTGAATACTGGCGTGAGTTAACCTCTGCATTGGTGTTGTTAGTTTATTTTCGGTTTTGGTTGAAAGTTGTGAATTAGAAGCGCTTTATTTTTCCTTAACAAAGTTAATGTTCATTTATTACAACTTACAGTAAAAGCATTTACGAAGCAAGTTGTAATGATGTAGTAGCAAAACGTTAAGCCTACCTATTGCTAAGCTTAATACTGTCGCTGTATTTGATTTTAAATTAATAATAATATGCAATATGGACTACTAGTAGTAATGGTATTATACATACGTACCCAACTTAAGTTAGTCTACTTATATTTATAACAATAATACAATTCAATTCACAATTAAACCATTCTTATGAAAATTAGATCACACAGTCATGTAGAATATTTTTAAACAATAGAATGGATAGAAGAAAACCACTTAACAACGTAAGACCCAAACCAATGGTATTTATTTTAGTACTAATAAATTACCTTCTGAAATCTCTAGTTCGTAATTTTCCAGCATTGAACGAAGCGTCATCCCAACGCAGTTTTCGGTATTCATATTTTTGCATATGCTACAGTTATTTTATTAGACAATGGATATCTAATAATATCGGAAAGTAAAATCCCATAAGAGTTACATTTAGTTATATACCACACTTCTCAGTCATAAACAAACTTAAGTCTTACTGGCCACCAAAGAATATAACTTCATAGCTATTGAAAGCTATCCATCAAATGCAGGAGAATGCAAAATAAATAAACCCTTTCAGTTTATTCAGCTATCACTATAGTTATGTCACTGGTTATCTACTTTGAAACAATCAACATTTTCTTAATTTCTACTTGCCATGCTTCCATAAATCTGAAGAACTAATATGAAAGAGGTGGGGCGAAGTGAAACAGCTTGTATCACGTGCATACAAGCCACTCTCTCTGTTTTTTTACTACTGTTTAAACAGAATAATCCAGTCGTAATTTCCCGATGTCGTCATATTATTTCATCGCAATTAACTGTTTTTTGTTGTTTATTTTTGCCTATATTAAAAATAATACAAAAATAGACTTTCAACACGATGTATTACAATAAAAGATACATCGACTGTTTTATATATAAGCTTAACCATCCGAAACTCGATTTTTAATATGTAAGTCTTCAAGCTTAACATTGAGTCAGTACGGAAAAAAAAAGAATAATAATAAGTAAAAAAAAACCAGAGAGAAACTACTTAGTATACACGAGTCTACTTTGGTCAAACATTTTTGTTTATTTGTTACAAAGTTGATGTATCTGTACTCTACCCACCACGAGTATCGAAAACCGATGTTAAGCATTCTAATCACCCAGACTAACAGGTGAGTCTAGTTAATAATATCGAAATGAAATACTGCCATAATGTTTGGGAATTACTATAAAACCTTATTTGTAATTTGTGTGCGCGCAGTGATTTTTAGTGTTATAAGCTCTCAAACTTACTTCTTAGCAACCAGAGGTCCCTTCCTCTATAAAAAGCTCTGAGTATAATTTGTGGATGTTATGAAAGAACATCAAAAATATCTTTAATATACAGTATTGTTGTAATTTTGGGGAGGCTTTTTTGAATTATTTTATAAAAGTAATGCGAAAGTATTTCAACTTAACGATAAAAAACTAGTTCATATCTTTCTTTACATATGCTAAAGGCCATTATATTTTTATACACTTGTAGAAGCTAGTTCAAAAATATAGTTTTCACTTTCAAGAGAAACTTATTCGTTATTGGTACTACAATTTATAAGATAGTATTTTGTCAAAGCACTAATATTCACCGTTAAAGCAAAATGCCGAAAACATGTCGATCAGAATATGAAATGAACAAATTTCTGTTATTGGAAACATATTTTAAGAATATTTTACCAGTAATATTTGTAAAGCACAATATTACACAGTCCTGGCATACGAAGTGACCATGTACAATAGAAAATATATGCGAATTTTTATACGATATGTAACTGAAGGTTTGACTGTTCGTGATATATAGGGAACAACATCATAGAACTTTCAGAACATCTAAAGATACCACTGGATGAGATTAGAGGGCAGTGCCATGATGGGGCAGAAAACATGAGTAACAGTATAGCTTGTGTCCAAGAAGTGGATAGAAATCATTAACAAAAAGCAGTCTACACCAGATGTAGCAGTTATGCACTCAACCTCGTCATTGTTCATTCATGTCAGTACCATGCATCCCTAACACTTTGGATAGAATGAAACCAATTAATATTTTCTTCAATTATAGTTCACAGAGGGAAGACTTCGTGCTATCTATCATTCAGAAAAATGTTTCAGATACAGAGAAAAGAAAATCACTGATTGATCTAGATGTACAAAATTGGCAGCCCAGCATGATACCTACAAGCACTTCTATTAGGCAGGCATACATCTATTTGCTTATAAATTTAAAGTATATGAATTCAGATATAAATGTTGAAAACATAGACCTAAACTCATTCGACAAAAGGCACAGCCACACTAAAAGAGAAGCAAGTGGACTCCTGCAAAGCATAGGATCATATGATTTCATTTTTGATATTTTTGGTTACCTATATGAGTCTTTCTGGATTGGGTGGTCTGAGCCATCAAATGCGGAAAACATCTCTAGATGTTTATAATGCATACACAAAGGTAACTTCAGGTGGTCTGAGCCATTAACTGGGGGAAACATCTCTAGATGTTTGTAATGCGTATACAAAGGTAAGTTCAAAGTGACTTCTTAAGATTTAAATCATATTTTGTCTAAGCTCTGTTTGTCTACTGATTAGCTTAGTACGCCATCGCTAGATTTGTTGCAGAGCTTGTCTAGAATTTTGAAATAATAATAAGTTACATCTTTTACGTCAGAGTTGTTCCAATTGGCAAGTCTAATCATAAATGTACAGTAGCCCTTCTTATAAGAGATTACTTTTATAAATGGACACGCTTCAGTGCATTACATATATATTTATTTTTATTTCGTATAACTGGGCCTTTGTTTCTCAGCAAAGGTATCTGCTTATAAGAGGGTATATATATACAGGGGTGGCCAAACAAAATGGAAACTTTGAAAATGTTGTTAATTTGTTATACTTTTTAGTAGATAAAAGAAAAATATGTGAAGCTATATGTTTTTAGAACGCACTAGACGAGATTGTTCAAATATGATCTCAAATCCAAATTTTAACACTGGCTTTCATAAATACCTGAACTTTCATAATTTTAGTTACATTTTCCCATAAAAAAAAGTGTTATGCATCTGCTGTAGTTTCTTAAATCTCTTATTAGAGTTAGTCCAAGAAATGATAAAAGACTACAGGAAGCAGCTGATCTTCCATATGAGTACCCTTGAACACATAAAACCACTTTTCATACAAAAAAAAATCCTATCATCCTAGGAAAAACCTATACCTATTCAATCCACTGAAGTTGAAGATTCTTGTTTAAAAAAGTCCAACTCCTATAGTTCGAAATCCTCTGACGATCAAGATAATACTTTGTCAAAACGATCAAGGCCTGTGTGCCATTTTTTAAAAAAACCTTGTCTTGTTGTGTCTGACTGTTGGTGTTTGAAAAAGAAAAGAGGTAACACCCGGTGCATTCGTGTCCTTATAGGGACGTATTTTTACTAGATCACCAGCTATTTGATCACTGATGTAATTAAGGAGAAACTTAGACATTTTGTTTCTGTTGGTTCTGTGTCTTGATGTAATTAAGGAGAAACTTAGACATTTTGTTTCTGTTGGTTCTGTGTCTTGATGTAATTAAGGAGAAACTTAGACATTTTGTTTCTGTTGGTTCTGTGTCTTGATGTAAATAAGGAGAAACTTAGGCCTTTTGTTTCTGTTGGTCTGTGTCTTAAACAAATAACACTGTTAATCCCATAGCCATATGTATTATACGTGATACTAGGGCGACTCGATCACTTTTGTTAGAAAATATATTGCCTTTAGATTCGAGTTATACCACTAGTGAATCTTTTTTTTGCTCAGGATATTGAGGGCAGTTTGATAAATGTTCCTTTTCATAATATTTACATAACATCAGACCTAGTTTCAGAACTAGTTGTGGTTGGAGAAGGACCTACCCGTCAATTAAGGGTTATTATTATTGTTGGGAAAAAATTAAGCTGGAGAAAAGTTGTTGCCGAACCCAAAGTGATTAGCGAGACGATCACAGTTTCATTAGTGAGACGATCACAGTTTCATTAGCGAGACGATCACAGTTTCATTAGCGAGACGATCATAGTTTCATTTGTGAGACGATCACCGTATTTCAGTAGTAGTAGTAGTATAGTAGTAATTATAACAGTAGTAGTTTTTTCGTGTTCTTGAATTTCACGCAAAGCTACATGCTGGCTATCTGCGCTAGCCGTCCCTAATTTAGTAGTGTAAGACTAGAGGAAAGGCAGCTAGTCATCACCACCCACCTCTTGGGCTACTCTTTTACCAATGAATAGTGGGACTGACCGTCACATTATATCCACACAGCTGAAAGAGCGAGCATGTTTGGTGCGACGGGGATTCGAACCCGTGACCCTTCTATTACGAGTCGCACGCCTTAACCCACCTGGTGATGCCTGGCCAGTAGTAACAGTAGTACAGCAGTAAGTATTAGAGTAGTAATGAAGAAGTAACTCTTACAGTAGTAGTACAGTATTAACTATTCAAGTTGTAGCAGTAGTATAAGAGTAACTATTTCAGTAGTAGTAGGAGTTCAATACTAACTATTACAGTAGTAACTATTTCAGTAATATTAAAAGAACAACAGTGACTATTTCAGTAGTAGACAGTAGTAATTATGTCAGTAGTAGAACAACAGTGACTATTTCAGTAGTAGCAGTACAATAATAACTATTTCAGTAGTAAAACAACAGTGACTATTTCAGTAGTAGACAGTAGTAATTATGTCAGTAGTAGAACAACAGTGACTATTTCAGTAGTAGCAGTACAATAATAACTATTTCAGTAGTAGAACAACAGTGACTATTTCAGTATTAGAACAACAGTGATTATTTCAGTAGTAGCAGTACAATAATAACTATTTCAGTAGTAGAACAACAGTGACTATTTCAGTAGTAGAACAACAGTGATTATTTCAGTAGTAGACAGTAGTAATTATGTCAGTAGTAGAACAACAGTGACTATTTCAGTAGTAGCAGTACAATAATAACTATTTCAGTAGTAGAACAACAGTGACTATTTCAGTAGTAGACAGTAGTAATTATGTCAGTAGTAGAACAACAGTGACTATTTCAGTAGTAGAACAACAGTGACTATTTCAGTAGTAGAACAACAGTGGCTATTTCAGTAGTAGAACAACAGTGACTATTTCAGTAGTAGAACAACAGTGACTATTTCAGTAGTAGACAGTAGTAATTATGTCAGTAGTAGAACAACAGTGACTATTTCAGTAGTAGCAGTACAATAATAACTATTTCAGTAGTAGAACAACAGTGACTATTTCAGTAGTAGTAGTACAATAATAACTATTTCAGTAGTAGTAGTAGAACAACAGTGACTATTTCAGTAGTAGTAGTACAATAATAACTATTTCAGTAGTAGTAGTAGAACAACAGTGACTATTTCAGTAGTAGCAGTACAATAATAACTATTTCAGTAGTAGTAGCAGAACAACAGTGACTATTTCAGTAGTAGCAGTACAATAATAACTATTTCAGTAGTAGTAGTAGAACAACAGTGACTATTTCAGTAGTAGTAGTACAATAATAACTATTTCAGTAGTAGTAGTACAATAATAACTATTTCAGTAGTAGTAGTAGAACAACAGTAACTATTTCAGTAGTAGCAGTACAATAATAACTATTTCAGTAGTAGTAGTAGAACAACAGTGACTATTTCAGTAATAGCATACAATAATAACTATTTCAGTAGTAGTAGTAGAACAACAGTGACTATTTCAGTAGTAGCAGTACAATAATAACTATTTCAGTAGTAGTAGTACAATAATAACTATTTCAGTAGTAGTAGTAGAACAACAGTGACTATTTCAGTAGTAGCAGTACAATAATAACTATTTCAGTAATAGCAGTACAATAATAACTATTTCAGTAGTAGTAGCAGAACAACAGCGACTATTTCAGTAGTAGCAGTACAATAATAACTATTTCAGTAGTAGTAGTAGAACAACAGTGACTATTTCAGTAGTAGCAGTACAATAATAACTATTTCAGTGGTAGTAGTAGTACAGTAGTAACTATTCCAGTAGTAGACAGTAGTAATTATGTCAGTAGTAGACAGTAGTAACTATTTCAGTAGTAGTAGTAGTAGTACAGTAGTAACTATTCCAGTAGTAGACAGTAGTAATTATTTCAGTAATAGACAGTAGCAGCTATTTTAGTACTAGTAGTACACTAGTAACTATTTTAGTATTAGTACAGTAGTAACTATTTCAGTAGTAGTAGTAGTAGGAACTTATTTCTTTTTTAGAACAATTGTAAGTTATCCAGTAGTAATTGTAGTTCAGTAGCAACTATTTCAGTGGTTGTAGTGCAATAGTAAATATTTCAGTAGTAGTATAGTAATAACTATATGAGTAGTAGTAATAAATACATCTGGAGTAGTTGTAGCGTAGTAGTAATTACTTTAGTAGTAGTAGTAGAGTTGTAAGTATTTCAGTAGTAGAATAGTAGTAAGTATTTCAGTATTAGTTGTACAGTAGTAACTATTTCAGTATTAGAAACTTTATTAGTTTCACGTTGTCGTTCATATGAGATCATTACCATCTTCATAGGCTTTACAAAATTTATGAGGTTGATGTAGACTTGTATATTATATGATGACCACTGTCTCACACTTTAAAAACACTATCAGGTTGATGTAGACTTGTATATTATATGATGACCACTGTCTCACACTTTAAAAACACTATCAGGTTGATGTAGACTTGTATATTATATGATGACCACTGTCTCACACTTTAAAAACTTTATCAGGTTGATGTAGACTTGTATATTATATGATGACCACTGTCTCACACTTTAAAAACTTTATCAGGTTGATGTAGACTTGTATATTATATGATGACCACTGTCTCACACTTTAAAAACACTATCAGGTTGATGTAGACTTGTATATTATATGATGACCACTGTCTCACACTTTAAAAACACTATCAGGTTGATGTAGACTTGTATATTATATGATGACCACTGTCTCACACTTTAAAAACTTTATCAGGTTGATGTAGACTTGTATATTATATGATGATCACTGCCTCACACTTTAAAAACACTATCAGGTTGATGTAGACTTGTATATTATATGATGATCACTGTCTCACACTTTAAAAACTTTATCAGGTTGATGTAGACTTGTATATTATATGATGACCACTGTCTCACACTTTAAAAACTTTATCAGGTTGATGTAGACTTGTATATTATATGATGATCACTGTCTCACACTTTAAAAACTTTATCAGGTTGATGTAGACTTGTATATTATATGATGACCACTGTCTCACACTTTAAAAACTTTATCAGGTTGATGTAGACTTGTATATTATATGATGACCACTGTCTCACACTTTAAAAACTTTATCAGGTTGATGTAGACTTGTATATTATATGATGACCACTGTCTCACACTTTAAAAACTTTATCAGGTTGTTGTAGACTTGTATATTATATGATGACCACTGTCTCACACTTTAAAAAAACACTATCAGGTTGATGTAGACTTGTATATTATATGATGACCACTGTCTCACACTTTAAAAACTTTATCAGGTTGATGTAGACTTGTATATTATATGATGATCACTGTCTCACACTTTAAAAACTTTATCAGGTTGATGTAGACTTGTATATCATATGATGACCACTGTCTCACACTTTAAAAACACTATCAGGTTGATGTAGACTTGTATATTATATGATGACCACTGTCTCACACTTTAAAAAAACACTATCAGGTTGATGTAGACTTGTATATTATATGATGACCACTGTCTCACACATTAAAAAACTTTATCAGGTTGATGTAGACTTGTATATTATATGATGATCACTGCCTCACACTTTAAAAACACTATCAGGTTGATGTAGACTTGTATATTATATGATGATCACTGTCTCACACTTTAAAAACTTTATCAGGTTGATGTAGACTTGTATATTATATGATGACCACTGTCTCACACTTTAAAAATTTATCAGGTTGATGTAGACTTGTATATTATATGATGACCACTGTCTCACACTTTAAAAACTTTATCAGGTTGATGTAGACTTGTATATTATATGATGACCACTGTCTCACACTTTAAAAAACTTTATCAGGTTGATGTAGACTTGTATATTATATGATGACCACTGTCTCACACTTTAAAAAACTTTATCAGGTTGATGTAGACTTGTATATTATATGATGACCACTGTCTCACACTTTAAAAACTTTATCAGGTTGTTGTAGACTTGTATATTATATGATGACCACTGTCTCACACTTTAAAAACACTATCAGGTTGATGTAGACTTGTATATTATATGATGACCACTGTCTCACACTTTAAAAACTTTATCAGGTTGATGTAGACTTGTATATTATATGATGATCACTGTCTCACACTTTAAAAACTTTATCAGGTTGATGTAGACTTGTATATTATATGATGACCACTGTCTCACACTTTAAAAAACACTATCAGGTTGATGTAGACTTGTATATTATATGATGACCACTGTCTCACACTTTAAAACACTATCAGGTTGATGTAGACTTGTATATTATATGATGACCACTGTCTCACACTTTAAAAACACTATCAGGTTGATGTAGACTTGTATATTATATGATGACCACTGTCTCACACTTTAAAAACACTATCAGGTTGATGTAGACTTGTATATTATATGATGACCACACTCTCACACTTTAAAAACACTATCAGGTTGATGTAGACTTGTATATTATATGATGATCACTGCCTCACACTTTAAAAACACTATCAGGTTGATGTAGACTTGTATATTATATGATGATCACTGCCTCACACTTTAAAACTTTATCAGGTTGATGTAGACTTGTATATTATATGATGATCACTGCCTCACACTTTAAAAACTTTATCAGGTTGATGTAGACTTGTATATTATATGATGACCACTGTCTCACACTTTAAAAACTTTATCAGGTTGATGTAGACTTGTATATTATATGATGACCACTGTCTCACACTTTAAAAACTTTATCAGGTTGTTGTAGACTTGTATATTATATGATGACCACTGTCTCACACTTTAAAAACACTATCAGGTTGATGTAGACTTGTATATTATATGATGACCACTGTCTCACACTTTAAAAAACACTATCAGGTTGATGTAGACTTGTATATTATATGATGACCACTGTCTCACACTTTAAAAAAACACTATCAGGTTGATGTAGACTTGTATATTATATGATGACCACTGTCTCACACTTTAAAAACACTATCAGGTTGATGTAGACTTGTATATTATATGATGATCACTGCCTCACACTTTAAAAACACTATCAGGTTGATGTAGACTTGTATATTATATGATGATCACTGCCTCACACTTTAAAAACACTATCAGGTTGATGTAGACTTGTATATTATATGATGATCACTGTCTCACACTTTAAAAACTTTATCAGGTTGATGTAGACTTGTATATTGTATGATGATCACTGCCTCACACTTTAAAAACTTTATCAGGTTGATGTAGACTTGTATATTATATGATGATCACTGCCTCACACTTTAAAAACACTATCAGGTTGATGTAGACTTGTATATTATATGATGACCACTGTCTCACACTTTAAAAACACTATCAGGTTGATGTAGACTTGTATATTATATGATGACCACTGCCTCACACTTTAAAAACACTATCAGGTTGATGTAGACTTGTATATTATATGATGATCACTGCCTCACACTTTAAAAACTTTATCAGGTTGATGTAGACTTGTATATTATATGATGATCACTGTCTCACACTTTAAAAACACTATCAGGTTGATGTAGACTTGTATATTATATGATGATCACTGCCTCACACTTTAAAAACACTATCAGGTTGATGTAGACTTGTATATTATATGATGATCACTGCCTCACACTTTAAAAACACTATCAGGTTGATGTAGACTTGTATATTATATGATGACCACTGTCTCACACTTTAAAAACACTATCAGGTTGATGTAGACTTGTATATTATATGATGATCACTGTCTCACACTTTAAAAACACTATCAGGTTGATGTAGACTTGTATATTATATCATCACCACCTTCACAAGTTTTACATACTTTATGAGATTCAGTGATGACGAAAAAACCCACTTGTAGAGAAAATTATATATGTAGAAACGGCTGGTATGGGTTGAGAAACTCTCTTATGTAAAGGAGCAAACTAAGGTCTATACTATGTAAAAACTACAAAACTGAGGTCTATACTGTGTAAAAACTACAAAACTGAGGTCTATACTATGTAAAAACTACAAAACTGAGGTCTATACTATGTAAAAACTACAAAACTAAGGTCTATACTATGTAAAAACTACGCTGACAAACACCACACCAACATTATTTATAAAATACAATGGGATAACTACTATGACTTCTATATTGGAGAAACAAGTAGAAAAATGGAAACCAGATTCAAAGAACACACACATTTTCACACGTATTCGAACATTGCAAATCAAATAAACACAACATAATCATAGAAAACACTCAAATACTGAATAAAGAAACAAACATATACAAACGCAAAATTAAAGAAGCCTTACTTATACAACAACTCAAGCCCAAAATTAGCCAATTCAAAGGAACACCTTTATACCTATATTAAAATAATATATATATATATTCAAACATTTAAGCACGCCCTCTACATTCCTACACTGAGTTACACAACTCCCTTCAAACATATGGTCAGTTATTGGTCAGTTACCTCTTTGTTTGTTTGTGAACCTGACGGCCCCCCGCTAGTACAGAGGTGTGTCTCCGGATTTACAACGCTAAAATCAGGGGTTCGATTCCCCTCGGTGGGCTGAGCAGATAGCCCGATGTGGTTTTGCTATAAGAAAAACACACACACAAACACACGTGAACCTGACGATGACCGAAAAAAGTCGAAACGTTGTTCGCTTCTCTACATAAATGAGTTTCTCAACCCAAACCAGCCGTTTTACATATATAATTTTATGAGATTGATGTAAACTTATATATTAGATAATGACCACCATCACACGCTTTACAAACTTAATCAGGTTTATGTACTCTTGTATATTAGATCATCGCTTTCTTCACAAATTTCACAGACTTAATGAAGTTGATGTAATGTTGTATATTGGATCATCACAATCCTCACCAGCTTTACAAACTTTATCAGGTTTATATAGCCTTGTATATTATATCATCACCATCTTCAAAAGCTTTTCAAACTTTATTAGTTTGTTGTAGTCTAGTACATTAGTTCATCACAATCTTCAGAAAATTTACTCATTTAATCATGTTTATTTCGTCTTCTATATCATATGATCACCACCTTCACAAGCCTTACAAACACACTCTCACATATACTTCTACGTATAACATTAACACACACTCCCATATATACTTATATGTATAATAATAAACACACACTCTCATACATACGTATATGTATAATATTAAACACACACCCATACATACTTATATGTATAATATTAAACACACACCCATACATAATTATATCTATGATATTAACACATTCTCATACGCACTTCTATATACAATATTAAACACAAGTCTCTCATACATACATATGTACAATATAAAACACACACAGTCACATATCCTTCTATGTATAATATATACACACTCTCACCAATACTTCTTTTATAATATACACACACTCTCAAATTTACTTCTATGTATAATATTAAACACACACCCTAATACATACTTATATGTATAATATTAAACACACACCCTAATACATACTTATATGTATAATATTAAACTCACACTCTCATACATACTTATATGTATAATATAAAACACACACTCATACATATCCTTCTATGTATAATATATACACACTCTCACATATCCTTCTATGTATAATATATACACACTCTCACACATATTTATATGTATAATATAAAACACACACTCATACACATCCTTCTATGTATAATATATACACACTCTCACATATCCTTCTATGTATAATATATACACACTCTCACACATATTTCGACGTATAATATAAAACACACACTCTCATACATGCGTATATGTATAATATTAAACTCATACTCTCATACATATTTATATATGTCATATATACTCTCTCATACGCAATTCTATGTGTAATATTAAACACATTCTCACATATACTTCCACGTATAATAATAAACACACACTGTCATACATTTTTCTATGTATAATATTGAACACACACTCTCACATATACTTCTACATATAATATTAACACACACTCTTATACACACTTCTATGTATAATATTAAACAAACTCTCTCATACATACTTATATATACAATATTAATCACACACTCTCACATATACTTCTATGTATAATACACACACTCTCTCATGTATTTATATGTATAATATTAACATACACTCTTATACGCACTTCTATATATAATATTAAAAACACACTCTCATACATTCTTCTGTGTATAAAATTGAACACACACTCTCACACATACTTCTATGTATAATATTAACACACTCTCATACGCATTTCTATGTATAATCAACACACACTCGCATATACTTCAATGTTTTATATTAACATACTCTCATACTCAATCTATGTATAATCAACACACACTCGCATACATACTTATTTGTATAATATTAAACACATACTCTCACATATACTTCTACGTATGATATTAACATACACTCTTATACGCACTTCTATGTATAATATTAAATACACACTCTCACACATACTTCTATTATAATATACACACACTTTTAAATATACTTCTACGTATAATATTAAACACACACTCTCATACATACTTATATGTATAATATTAAACACACACTTTCATACATTTTTCTATGTATAATATTAAACACACACTTTCATACATACTGCTGTGTATAATAATAAACACACACTGTCATACATAATCCTATGTATAATATTAAACACACACTCTCATACATACTTCTGTGTATAATATTAAACACACACTCATACATTTTTCTATGTATAATATTAAACACATACTCTCATACGTATCTTTATGTATAATTTTAAACACACACTCATATGTACTTCTATGTATAATATACACACACTCTAACATGTACTTCAACGTATAATATTAAAACACACTCTCATACGCAATTGTATGTGTAATATTAAACACATACTTTCATACATATTTATATGTATAATTTGAAACACATACTCTCATAAGTACTTTTACGTATAATATTAACACACACTCCCATACATACTTATATGTATAATAATAAACACACACTCCCATAGATTTTTCTGTGTATAATATTAAACACACACTCTCACTTATACTTCAATGTATAATATTAACACACTCTCATACGCATTTCTATGTATAATCAACACACACTCGCATATACTTCAATGTTTTATATTAACATACTCTCATACGCAATCTATGTATAATCAACACACACTCGCATACACACTTATTTGTATAATATTAAACACATACTCTCACATATACTTCTACGTATGATATTAACATACACTCTTATACGCACTTCTATGTATAATATTAAATACACACTCTCACACATACTTCTATTATAATATACACACACTTTTAAATATACTTCTACGTATAATATTAAACACACACTCTCATACATACTTATATGTATAATATTAAAAACACACTTTCATACATACTGCTGTGTATAATAATAAATACACACTGTCATACATAATCCTATGTATAATATTAAACACACACTCGCATACATCTGTGTATAATATACACTACTCTCATACATACTGTTATGTATAATATTAAACCCACACTCTGATATATACTGTTATGTATAATAATAAACACAAACTCCCATACGTATTTCTGTGTATAATAAATATATACACACTCTCTCACATATACTTCTACGTATAATATAAACACACACCGTCATACACACTTCTATGTATAATATCAAACCCACATTCCCTTTCATACTTCTATGTATAATATTCAACACACACTCCCATACGTATTTCTGTGTATAATAAATATATACTCACACTCTCACATATACTTCTATGTATAATATACACACACTCTCGCATATACTTCTACGTATAATATAAACACACACTCTCATTTATACTTTTATGTATAATATTAAACCCACATTCCCATACATTCTTCTATTTATAATAATAAACACACACTCTCATACATACTTATATGTATTATATACAAAGTATTAAGGTGACTCTTGTTCTTTTGTTTTCTTTCAGCGGTTGTTGCTACAGTAGAATAATCTAGTCCTAATAATGTCGAGACTTACAACGCTGTTTCACGAAGCAGCTTTGTATCATAGTTTAATTGAACGGATGCAGGTGGCGGTGACAGCAGTTTTGTAATCATGTCTGAGCTGAAAGTTTCGAGGATTATCCTTACAGGACATAGAATCGCCTCCTGTTGTTATTTTGACAGGAAATCCAGGCCTGGCATAAACATGGCTTTTGAGAAACTAGACGTTGTGATATTTATTGGTGAAATGCATCCAACATATGTATTTATATATTTTACTTTAATGAACAAAGCAATATTTGTCGTCATTGTTACATATACATTGTACAATTAGATTGTGATAGGAATAATATGCTTTTAAATTTAAAAAATATATTTTTCATTGTATTCTACAAATTACTATATTCTTGTGTTTGGTTACATTTTATATTTAAATTAGTAGGCCCACAAAATATCTGGGTTGAAATTAGTATCTGTATTGCAACATTATTTCATTAAGTACTTAAAAATCTAGGGTAATATGCATGAATTCTAACTGCAGACACCGAAAAGTCCACTTGTCTTAGGCCTAGTATTAGTTAATTACAACCTATATTCGAATAGCACTATCACTCCACGTTTTTGCTCCAGTTAAGAGTTAAACTGACGGTTATTAATATTCTCATTAAATAAACTTGTAATGTTATTGTAAGATTTAGCGTTGGACTTTGAAAAAAAACAAACACACTTTTATAAGCTTTTAATATATCGTTGTACAAAATGTGTACTAAGGTATAGATAAATCTACCTCCGTGTACATCCGCTTACAAGTATTAGTGCATGTGCATTTATATAGTAATGTGCGCGCGTACTTCAGAACAGTTTTGTTTGTTTTGGAATTTCGCACAAAGCTACTCGAGGGCTATCTGTGCTAGCCGTCCCTAATTTAGCAGTGTAAGACACTGCAGCTAGTCATCACCACCCACCGCCAACTCTTGGGCTACTCTTTTACCAACGAATAGTGGGATTGACCGTAACATTATAACGCCTCCACGGCTGGGAGGGCGAGCATGTTTGGCGCGACTCAGGCGCGAACCCGCGACCCGCAGATTACGAAGCGCACGCCTTAACGCGCTAGGCCATGCCAGGCCCTCACTTCAGAACAGACAAAAACTGTTATCATGACAGATTACGAACTGTACAAGATAAAACAAGAGAAATGTCCATTTTTATGCTTTTCAAACAGTGAAATAAACTAATTAATAAAAATGAAAAAATTAATGCAAACAAGTTTTATTTTGAATTTGCGTACGTAATATATCTGTGTCTAATGGTTTTATTGTTATTGGTGTTATTGGTATTGATGTTGTTGTCTAATGTTGTTACTGTCTAATGGTGTCATTGTTATTGGAGTTATTGTTATTTTCTAATGGTGTTATTGTTATTAGTGTTATTACCTAATGGTGTTATTGTTATTGGTGTAATTGCCTAATGGTGTTATTATAATTGGTATTATTACCTAATAGTGTTATTGTTATTGTCTAATGGTGTTATTGTAATTGGTATTATTATCTAATAGTGTTATTGTCTAATGGTGTTATTGTAATTGGTATTATTATCTAATAGTGTTTTGTAAGTTTGTACTAAACAGTGTTATTCAGTTTCTGTAGTTAGTCATCTTATAGGTTTTGTAAGTTTGTACTAAAAAGTTTTATTGAGTTTGTGTAGTTAATCATCTTATAGGTTTTTATAAGTTTGTACTAAACAGTTTTACTGAGTTTCTGAAGTTATTCTTCTTATGGCTTTTGTATGTTTGTACTAAACAGTTTTATTGCGAGATAACATTTGTTTTGGCCACCTTCACCTTTATTCTTAAATAAATAATTACTGTGAGGGGTGTGAGAACATATTAAAATTTTTTAGGGGTGTGGGGCATAAAAAAGGTTGGGAACCACTGGTCTAGTTAGTCATCTTATAGGTTTTGTTAGTTTGTACTAAAACGTGGTATTGATTTTGTGTAGTTAGTCACCTTATAGGATTTCTACGTCTGTACTAAACATTTTTTTTAATTTGTATTGTTAGTCATCTTAAAGGTGTTATAAGTTTGTACTAAATGTTTTATAGAGTTTCTATAGTTAGTCATCTTATGAGATTTGTAAATTTGTACTACACAATTTTACTTAATTTGTGTAGTTAGTTTTCTAATTGATTTTGTAAATTTCTACAAAATGGTTTTATTGAGACTGTGTAGATAGTCATGATAAGTTTGTTCTAAAAGTTATATTGAGTATGTGTAGCTTGTCATCTTATGAGTTTTGTAAGTTTGTATTAAACCGTTTTATTAAGTTGCTGTAGTTAGTCATGTTATGGGTTTTGTAAGATTCTACTAAAACGTTGTAGTGTGTTTGGTCAGTTATTCATCTTATGGGTTTTGTAAGTTTGTATAAAAGAGTTTTATTGAGTTTGTGTAGATAGCCCTTTTATGGGTTTGTAAGTTTATACTAAAAAGTTGTATTTAGTTTTGTGTAGTTAGTCATCATTTTTTTGTAAGTTTCTACTAAAACGATGTATTGTGTTTGGTCAGTTAGTCATCTTACAGGTTTTGTACGTTTCTACTAACCAGTTTTATTGACTTTGTGGAGTTTGTTATTTTATGGGTTGTGTAAGTTTGTAGTAAAAACTTTAATTGCGTTTGTGTAGTTAGTCATGTTATGCATTTTGAAAGTTTAACCACAAGTTTTATTGAGTTTGTGTAATTAGTCATCTTATGGGACTTATAAGTCTCTACCAAACAATTTTTTGAATTTGTATAGTTAGTCATCTTAAGGGTTTTATAAGTTTGTACTGAAAATTTATAGAGTTTCTATAGTTAGTCATCTTATGGGATTTGTATGTTTGTACTAAACAGTGTTATTGAGTTTGTGTACTTAGTCATCTTATGGGTTCTTAAGTTTGTACTAAAAAGTTGTATTAGTTAGTGTAGTTAGTCATCTTATGGGATTTGTAAGATTGTACTAAACAGTTTTAATGACGTTGTTTTGTTCGTCATCTTATGGGTTTTGTAAGTTTCTATTAAAGACTTTTATCAAGTTTAAGTACTTAGTCATTTTATGGGACTTGTAGGTTTGTACTAAAAGTTTTATTGAGTTTGTGAAGCTAGTCATCCTATAGGTTTTGTAAGTTTGTACTAAAACGTTGTATTGAGTTTGGTTAGTTAGTCATCTTATGGGTTTTGTATGTTTCTACTAAACAATTTTTTTAATATGTATAGCTAGTCATATGAAGAGTTTTATAAGTTTGTACTGAATGTTTTATAGAGTTTCTGTAATTAGTCATCTTATGGGGTTTGTAAGATTTTACTAAACAGTGTTATTGAGCTTGTGTTGTTAATCATTTAATAGGTTTTGTAAGTTTGTACTAAAAGTTTTATAGAGTTTCTGTAGTTAGTCATCTTATGGAATTTGTTAGGTTGTACTAAACAGTTTTATAGAGTTTGTTTAGTTACTCATCTTATTAGATATTTAAATTGTACTACACAGTGTTAGTGAATTTGTGTTGTTAATCATTTAATGGGTTTTGTAAGTTTCTACAAAACGTTTTATAGAGTTTCTATAGTTAGTCATCTTATGGGATTTGTTAGGTTGTACTAAACAGTGTTATTTAGTTTGTGTAGTTACTCATCTTATTAGATATTTAAATTGTACTACACAGTGTTAGTGAATTTGTGTTGTTAATCATTTAATGGGTTTTGTAAGTTTCCACAAAAGTTTTATGGAGTTTCTATAGTCAGTCATCTTATGGGTTTGTAAGTTTGTATAAAACAGTTTTAATGGGTTTGTAGATAGCCATTTTATGGGTTTGTAAGTTTATACTAAAAGTTTGTATTTAGTTTGTGTAGTTAGTTATCATTTTTGTTTTGTAAGTTTGTACTAAAACGTTTTATTGAGTTTGGTTAGTTAGTCATCTTACTGGTTTTGTACGTTTCTACTAAACAGTTTTATTGAGTTTGTGTTGTTAATCATTTAATAGGTTTTATAAGTTTCTACAAAACGTTTTATAGAGTTTCTGTAGTTAGTCATCTTATGGAATTTGTAAGTTTGTATTCAACAGTGTTATTTAGTTTGTGTAGTTAGTCATCCTTTTTGTTTTGTAAGTTTGTAGTAAAATGTTGTATTGAGTTTATCCAGTTAGCCATCTTATTGGTTTCTAAGTTTGTATTAAATAATTTTGAGTTTGTGTAGTTAGTCAGCTTATGGGATTTATAGATTTATACTAAAAAATTGTATTTAGTTTGTGTAGTTAGTCATTATTTTTGTTTTGTAAGTTTGTACTAAAATGTTTTTTTGTGTTTGTGTAGTTAGCTGTCTTTTAGGTTTTGTAAGTTTGTACTAAAATGTTTTTTTGTGTTTGTGTAGTTAGCTGTCTCTTTTAGGTTTTGTAAGTTTGTACTAAATAGTTTTATTGAGTTTATACAATTAGTCATTTTATGGGTTTTGCAAGTTCGTACTAAAGCATTTTGTTGAGTTTGTGTAGTTAGTCATGTTATGAGTTTTGTAAATTTGCACTTAACAGTTTTATTGAGTTTGCGTAGTTAGTCATGTTATGGGTTTTGTAAGTTTGTTTTAAACAGTGTTATTGAGTTTGCATAGTTAGTCGTGTTATGGGTTTTGTAAGTTTGTTTTAAACAGTGTTATTGAGTTTGGGTAGTTAGTCATCTCATAGGATTTGTAAGTTTGTTTTAAACAGTGTTATTGAGTTTGGGTAGTTAATCATCTTATAGGATTTGTAAGTTTGTTTTAAACAGTGTTATTGAGTTTGGGTAGTTAGTCATCTTATAGGATTTGTAAGTTTGTTTTAAACAGTGTTATTGAGTTTGGGTAGTTAGTCATCTTATAGGATTTGTAAGTTTATTTTAAACAGTGTTATTGAGTTTGGGTAGTTAGTCGTGTTATGGGTTTTGTAAGTTTGTTTTAAACAGTGTTATTGAGTTTGGGTAGTTAGTTGTGTTATGGGTTTTGTAAGTTTGTTTTAAACAGTGTTATTGAGTTTGGGTAGTTAGTCATCTTATAGGTTTTGTAAGTTTGTTTTAAACAGTGTTTTTGAACTTTGGGTAGTTAGTCATCTTATAGGTTTTGTAAGTTTGTTTTAAACAGTGTTATTGAGTTTGGGTAGTTAGTCATCTTATAGGATTTGTAAGTTTTTACAAAACATTTTTATTGAGATTTTGTAATTAGTCATGTTATGGGCGTTGAGAGCTTGTACTAAAAAGTTTTGTTAAGAATTAGCATCTTATTACTAAATGTAATTCACTTAATTGAATAATTAGTTGATGTAGATGTTAAAGCATTCTTAGTATCTTGCTATTAAAAGGATGTTTTACAGTAACTTGGTAATGATATTATAACACTGTAAACCATGGTAATCATAGAACGGTATATATATTGTTCTGTTTAGTGGGGTTTGGTCTTCATTTGCATGTTATAATATAAAATTTTTCAAAACTCTGTGGAATATGAATAGCCCAGCTAAGCTTCAACAGTGTACTAATACCGTTGGTTGACTGGATAATTTGTTATTTATGACAGCGACTATTCCATCTACCCGTCTGGATATTGCGTGATGTTTTTCCAAGATCTCTCTCAGCTCTAATCTTAGAAAATATTTTCCTGTGTTTCATCCTAACTTTAATGGAAATCACGTGATGAATAGTGCATTGTGCATCCGTACTCTGTTCAAAACGTACAGTACACGATGTTTTCATCGATTTTTAAAGGCTTTCATAAAATTATTTAATTTATTAGTGTAAGAGATCAATTGACTGGAGAGTATTAGAACATAATACCGAATATTATTTAAAAATAAATTGTTTAACTTTTGATATGACACAAATTAAATATTTGTCTTCAAAATTTTAACTATTAAAGTTTTAATGAAAGGGGCTTTAAATTTACTATCACGAAACAATTAAAAATAATGCAGTTCCCTCATAAGTGTGGTATTTGATCGAGTTATGGTGGTAATACCTTCCTTAAGACACGTAAGACTTGAACGTATTGTTTGAATATTGTTGGATGTAGCTGATCTGTGGTGGTCATACCTTCCTTAAGACACTTAAGACTTGAACGTATTGTTTGAATATTGTTCGATGTAGCTGAGCTGTGGTGGTCATACCTTCCTTAAGACACGTAAGACTTGAACGTATTGTTTGAATATTGTTGGATGTAGCTGAGCTGTGGTGGTCATACCTTCCTTAAGACACTAAGACTTGAACGTATTGTTTGAATATTGTTGGATGTAGCTGAGCTGTGGTGGTCATACCTCCCTTAAGACACGTAAGACTTGAACGTATTGTTTGAATATTGTTGGATGTAGCTGAGCTGTGGTGGTCATACCTTCCTTAAGACACTTAAGACTTGAACGTATTGTTTGAATATTGTTGGATGTAGCTGAGCTGTGGTGTTCATACCTTCCTTAAGACACGTAAGACTTGAACGTATTGTTTGAATATTGTTGGATGTAGCTGAGCTGTGGTGTTCATACCTTCCTTAAGACACGTAAGACTTGAACGTATTGTTTGAATATTGTTGGAAGTAGCTGAGCTGTGGTGGTCATACCTTCCTTAAGACACTTAAGACTTGAACGTATTGTTTGAATATTGTTCGATGTAGCTAAGCTGTGGTGGTCATACCTTCCTTAAGGCACGTAAGACTTGAACGTATTGTTTGAATATTGTTGGATGTAGTTGAGCTGTGGTGGTCATACCTTCCTTAAGACACTTAAGACTTGAACGTATTGTCTGAACATTGTTGGATGTAGCTGAGCTGTGGTATTCATACCTTCTTTAAGACACGTAAGACTTGAACGTATTGTTTGAATATTGTTGGATGTAGCTGAGCTGTGGTGTTCATACCTTTCTTAAAACACGTAAGACTTGAACGTATTGTTTGAATATTGTTGGATGTAGCTGAGCTGTGGTGTTCATACCTTCCTTAAGACACGTAAGACTTGAACGTATTGTTTGAATATTGTTGGATGTAGCTGAGCTGTGGTGGTCATACCTTCCTTAAGACACTTAAGACTTGAACGTATTGTTTGAACATTGTTGGATGTAGCTGAGCTGTGGTATTCATACCTTCTTTAAGACACGTAAGACTTGAACGTATTGTTTGAATATTGTTGGACGTAGCTGAGCTGTGGTGTTCATACCTTCCTTAAGACACGTAAGACTTGAACGTATTGTTTGAATATTGTTGGATGTAGCTGAGCTGTGGTGTTCATACCTTCCTTAAGACACGTAAGACTTGAACGTATTGTTTGAATATTGTTGGAAGTAGCTGAGCTGTGGTGGTCATACCTTCCTTAAGACACTTAAGACTTGAACGTATTATTTGAATATTGTTGGATGTAGCTGAGCTGTGGTGGTCATACCTTCCTTAAGACACGTAAGACTTGAACGTATTGTTTGAATATTGTTCGATGTAGCTGAGCTGTGGTGGTCATACCTTCCTTAAGACACTTAAGACTTGAACGTATTGTTTGAATATTGTTCGATGTAGCTAAGCTGTGGTGGTCATACCTTCCTTAAGGCACGTAAGACTTGAACGTATTGTTTGAATATTGTTGGATGTAGTTGAGCTGTGGTGGTCATACCTTCCTTAAGACACTTAAGACTTGAACGTATTGTCTGAACATTGTTGGATGTAGCTGAGCTGTGGTATTCATACCTTCTTTAAGACACGTAAGACTTGAACGTATTGTTTGAATATTGTTGGATGTAGCTGAGCTGTGGTGTTCATACCTTTCTTAAAACACGTAAGACTTGAACGTATTGTTTGAATATTGTTGGATGTAGCTGAGCTGTGGTGTTCATACCTTCCTTAAGACACGTAAGACTTGAACGTATTGTTTGAATATTGTTGGATGTAGCTGAGCTGTGGTGGTCATACCTTCCTTAAGACACTTAAGACTTGAACGTATTGTTTGAACATTGTTGGATGTAGCTGAGCTGTGGTATTCATACCTTCTTTAAGACACGTAAGACTTGAACGTATTGTTTGAATATTGTTGGACGTAGCTGAGCTGTGGTGTTCATACCTTCCTTAAGACACGTAAGACTTGAACGTATTGTTTGAATATTGTTGGATGTAGCTGAGCTGTGGTGTTCATACCTTCCTTAAGACACGTAAGACTTGAACGTATTGTTTGAATATTGTTGGATGTAGCTGAGCTGTGGTGGTCATACCTTCCTTAAGACACTTAAGACTTGAACGTATTATTTGAATATTGTTGGATGTAGCTGAGCTGTGGTGGTCATACCTTCCTTAAGACACGTAAGACTTGAACGTATTGTTTGAATATTGTTCGATGTAGCTGAGCTGTGGTGGTCATACCTTCCTTAAGGCACGTAAGACTTGAACGTATTGTTTGAATATTGTTGGATGTAGTTGAGCTGTGGTGGTCATACCTTCCTTAAGACACTTAAGACTTGAACGTATTGTCTGAACATTGTTGGATGTAGCTGAGCTGTGGTATTCATACCTTCTTTAAGACACGTAAGACTTGAACGTATTGTTTGAATATTGTTGGATGTAGCTGAGCTGTGGTGTTCATACCTTTCTTAAAACACGTAAGACTTGAACGTATTGTTTGAATATTGTTGGATGTAGCTGAGCTGTGGTGTTCATACCTTCCTTAAGACACGTAAGACTTGAACGTATTATTTGAATATTGTTGGATGTAGCTGAGCTGTGGTGGTCATACCTTCCTTAAGACACGTAAGACTTGAACGTGTTGTTTGAATATTGTTGGATGTAGCTGAGCTGTGGTGGTCATACCTTTCTTAAGACACGTAAGACTTGAACGTGTTGTTTGAATATTGTTGGATGTAGCTGAGCTGTGGTGGTCATACCTCCCTTAAGACACTTAAGACTTGAACGTATTGTTTGAATATTGTTGGATGTAGCTGAGCTGTGGTGGTCATACCTCCCTTAAGACACTTAAGACTTGAACGTATTGTTTGAATATTGTTGGATGTAGCTGAGCTGTGGTGGTCATACCTTCCTTAAGACACGTAAGACTTGAACGTATTGTTTGAATATTGATGGATGTAGCTGAGCTGTGGTGGTCATACCTTCCTTAAGACACGTAAGACTTGAACGTATTGTTTGAATATTGTTTGATGTAGCTGAGCTGTGGTGTTCATACCTTCTCTGGTACGTGGAAAACTTGAACAATTTGAATGTTATTTGATGTAGCTAAGCGGTGATGGTTATACCTTCCTTTGTACGTGTAAGATTTGAACTTACTCTTTGAACTCTGATGGATGTAGCTGAATTATAGTGTTCATACATTCCTTGATACGTGAAAGACTTGAACTTACTATTTGAATGTTGTTAGATGTAACTGAGCTGTGGTGGTCATACCTTCTCTGGCATGTGTAAAACGTGAACTTTGTGAATGGTGTTGGATGAAGCTGGGTTGTGGTGGTTATAACTTTCTTGGCACACGTGAGACTTGAACTATTTTAATAATTTTAGATGTAGCTTAACATTAGTGGTCATATCTTTCATGATACGTATAAGAATTGAACATACTATTTGAATAGTATTGGATGTAGGTGAGCTGCGCTTGTCATACATTCTTTTGTACGTGTAAGACTTGAATTTAGTCTTTGAATACTGTTGAATGTAGTTGAGCTGTGGTAGTGATACCTTCACTAGTACTTGTAAGACTAGAACGTGAATAGTGTTGGATGTAGCTGAGCTGTGATGGTTATACATTTTCTTGTACGTGTAAGACTTGTACTATTTGAATAATGTTGGATGTAGTTGAGCTCGTTTGTCATACCTTCATTGACATGTGTAAGTATTGGACTTACTTTTTGATGTAGCTGAGTTGTGGTCCTTATATACCTTCTTTGGTACGTGTGAGAATTGAACTTATAATATGAACAGTGCTGGATGTAGTTGAGCTGTGGTAGTCATACTTTCCTTGGTACGTGTAAGATCTGAAGTTACTCTTTGAATATTGTTGGATGTAGCTTAGCTGTGGTGGTGATACATTCCATTATATGTGTAAGACTTGAACTTACTATTTGAAAACTGTTGGATGTAGTTGAGCTGTGGTGGTAATACCTTCAATGGTACGTGTAAGACTTGAACTGTTTCATCAGTGTTGGATATAGCTTATTTATGGTGGTTATACATTCCCTAGTACGTGTAAGACTAGAACATGAATAGTGTTAGATTAAGATGAGCTGTGATGGTTATACTTTCTTTGGTATGCTTAACACTTGAACTTACTATTTGAATATTGTTGTGCTGTGATGGTTATACTTTCTTTGGTATGCTTAACACTTGAACTTACTATTTGAATATTGTTGTGCTGTGATGGTTATACTTTCTTTGGTATGCTTAACACTTGAACTTACTATTTGAATATTGTTGTGCTGTGATGGTTATACTTTCTTTGGTATGCTTAACACTTGAATTTACTATTTGAATATTGTTGTGCTGTGATGGTTATACTTTCTTTGGTATGCTTAACACTTGAACTTACTATTTGAATATTGTTGTGCTGTGATGGTTATACTTTCTTTGGTATGCTTAACACTTGAACTTACTATTTGAATATTGTTGTATGTAACTGAGCTGTGGTGGTTTTACCTTCCTTGATAAGTGAAAGACTTGAATTTACTATTTGAATGGTGTTGGATGTAGCTGAGGTGTGGTGGTTATACCTTCTTTGGCAAGTGTAAGACTTGAACTGTTTCATCAGTGTTGGATATAGCTTATTTATGGTGGTTATACATTCCCTAGTACGTGTAAGACTAGAACATGAATAGTGTTAGATTAAGATGAGCTGTGATGGTTATACTTTCTTTGGTATGCTTAACACTTGAACTTACTATTTGAATATTGTTGTGCTGTGATGGTTATACTTTCTTTGGTATGCTTAACACTTGAACTTACTATTTGAATATTGTTGTGCTGTGATGGTTATACTTTCTTTGGTATGCTTAACACTTGAACTTACTATTTGAATATTGTTGTGCTGTGATGGTTATACTTTCTTTGGTATGCTTAACACTTGAACTTACTATTTGAATATTGTTGTGCTGTGATGGTTATACTTTCTTTGGTATGCTTAACACTTGAACTTACTATTTGAATATTGTTGTGCTGTGATGGTTATACTTTCTTTGGTATGCTTAACACTTGAACTTACTATTTGAATATTGTTGTGCTGTGATGGTTATACTTTCTTTGGTATGCTTAACACTTGAACTTACTATTTGAATATTGTTGTGCTGTGATGGTTATACTTTCTTTGGTATGCTTAACACTTGAACTTACTATTTGAATATTGTTGTGCTGTGATGGTTATACTTTCTTTGGTATGCTTAACACTTGAACTTACTATTTGAATATTGTTGTGCTGTGATGGTTATACTTTCTTTGGTATGCTTAACACTTGAACTTACTATTTGAATATTGTTGTGCTGTGATGGTTATACTTTCTTTGGTATGCTTAACACTTGAACTTACTATTTGAATATTGTTGTATGTAACTGAGCTGTGGTGGTTTTACCTTCCTTGATAAGTGAAAGACTTGAATTTACTATTTGAATGGTGTTGGATGTAGCTGAGGTGTGGTGGTTATACCTTCTTTGGCAAGTGTAAGACTTGAACTATTTGATTAGTGTTGGATGTTGCTGAGTTGTGGTGGTTATACTTTTCTTGGTGCGTGTAAGACTTGAACTTACTATTTAAATATTGTTGGATGTAGCTGAGGCGTGATGGTTATACCTTTTGTATTACGTTTAACACTTGAACTTACTATTTGAATAGTGTTGGATGTAGTTGAGCTGTGGTGGCCATACTTTCCTTGGTACGTGTAAGACTTGAACTTGTTATTTGTATGTTGTTGGATGTAACTGAGCTGTAGTGCTCATAGCCTCCGTGGTACGTGTAAAAAGTACTTTACTTATTGTTGCATGCAGGTTAAATATAGTAGACATACTGTTTACTGTTTTGTAATGTAGTTTCTGCTAAGAGTTTCTCCTTATTCTTTGAAATTCTTTTATGACATAAAATATTTTCTGGAGACTTTCATGAGGAGTGTCCGTTTTATTTTAATGTTTGCTATGATCCAAGTCATATCTCTTTGTTGTTGTATTGTACATACAACAAATATTCCTGCGTATTGTCGTACTGAATATATAACAAATATCTCTGTGTATTGTCGTGTTGAACATATAACAAATATTTCTGTGTATTGTCGTATTGAACATATAACAAATATTTCTGTGTATTGTCGTATTGAACATATAACAAATATTTCTGTGTATTATGGAATTGATACCTATAGCTTTACATATAGAATAAAACAATTCTTTCACACTTTTAATAATGTTCCCTGCTCGGACAGCAGTAAGACATCGGATTTATAAAACTTAAATCAGTGTTTCGGTTCCCCTCGGTAGACACAACAAATAGCTCGATGTGGCTTTGTTATGGTTGTTTGTTTATTTTTTGAATTTCGCACAAAGCTACTCGAGGGCTATCTGTGCTAGCCGTCCCTAATTTAACAGTGTAAGGCTAGAGGGAAGGCAGCTAGTCATCACCATCCACCGCCAACTCTTGGGCTACTCTTTTACCAACGAATAGTGGAATTGACCGTCACATAATAACGCCCCCACGCCTGAAAGGGCGAGCATGTTTGGCGCGACGGCGATGCGAACCCGCGACTCTCAGATTACGAGTCGCACGTCTTAACACGCTTGGCCATGCCGGGCCGTTTTGTTATGAAAACTCATAAACTAAAAGAGAGGTTTGAATCGCGACCTAGTTTTCCCAACCTCAATAATGGGGAAGGAATATTAATAATACTTTGATTATATTTAAAGCAACAGTTAACCGTATTTTTAAATATAGAGCATACTTAATCAGAGAAAGTGGTTTTTGAATTCCTAGTAGACTAATGTCCTGTGATGTACTCATGTTACGTTTACTTTAATTATATTAGTGGCTAACACATCTGAAACTAATCTACATCAAAATTATAACCATTTTATCTGTCAGCATCTCCTTCCCTCGTTCTGCCAGTTGTTGTCATGGTAATGACGTGACAGAAAGTGATGCTGATATATGTCTCCTCTACTCTTGGCTTGTTAGTGCGTTTGTTTGATAATGATTAGCAACACTTAAATGTCAATTATATTTTAAGAACAGACTCAAGTTTCAGTGTTACATCAAGGGACAATCAGTGACAAATGTAAATATCCGGTCTCTCTTATCATCTGACTAATCACTATTGTACAGAAACATGCGAAATGAAAGTGACTCATAAGTAGAAGAGAAAATATTTGCTACGGCAGAAAAGAACAAAATAAAAATATAAGACTAGGGTCCCCTGTTGGTACAGCGGTAAATCTACAAATTTACAACATTAGAATTATGTGTTCGATTCCTCTCGGTGGACTCAGGAGATAGCCCGATGTAACTTTCCTGTACGAAAATACACATATAAAAGACTAGGTCATGTTAGGCTTAACTTTTAATTTTTTTATCTTATTACATAGACTCAAAGATTAACCCTTTGTAATTGTGATATATTAAATCTTACATTGACTCACAGGTTGACTCTCTTTGAGGATCGAAAGTTTTGTGATTCGCTTCTCGTTACAACTGTAAAAAAAACAAAAAACAGCACCTCTTCACTTTGTAAAGCTACACGTGCATTATAACAGCAGCTCTTCACTTTGTAGAGCTACACGTGCATTATAACAGCAGCTCTTCATTTTGTAAAGCTACACGTGCATTATAACAGCAGCTCTTCACTTTGTAGAGCTACACGTGCATTAAAACTGTAACTTTCAAATCCCGCTAATTCATGAGAGTAGCTTACAATGTGGCGGTTCATGATGTTAACTAGGTAGTTAAATGAGGGACGGATAACAGAATCTCTGTAAAGTTAAACTATACTATAGTAAAAATTCTTACAAAAACCTTTACTATGGAAAGAAGTGTAAATTAGCGTAAGGTTTTTTGATGAGCTAAAATATAGGTTTAGCTACTTCTAACGATTTGAAACAGCCCTGTGAAAAGGAAAGCTTTACGATGTGTCATTATATATTCTAACAAAAACCGGTTTCTTATCGTATTTCTAAAACACGTTTTCTTAAGTGCTGAAAAGCACGAAATGTTTCAGATCATTCAAATATTTCTCAAGTGAGGCATATTTTTACTTCCAGTTTTAGGTGGACTTTCATAATTGTGAGGATTCATTAGTCCTAATGGTGATAGTACATGCACGACTTGTGATAATAACTCTTTCCTGTAACGTGGATTCTCGTTCCATAATCTCCTGATAAGGTAACGTGACTTCCTACCACACATCTTAAGATGACACAGGAAGTGATACCAGACAACTAATGTGGTGATATTCCACCCAGACATTTGTTTAATATCTGTATTACGTAGGTGTTCGAGTCTAATATTTAAGGATTTCGTCAAAATCACGGCAAAACATACCAAGAGATTCATTAGTACTTTTTTATCTATTATCATACACAAATGACGATAGTTGTTATTGTCAATTATCGATCATATTTCTACATAGGTACAGCTTAGTATAAAGTGACTGTTATTAAAATGTTAGTAATTAGTTCTCAAAACAGATTATCGTATTTATATTTTAAAATACTCTAAACAAACGTAATATACTTTAATTTTTCTATCTTAAAATACAGTAAACAAACTCATTGTACAACGTAACTAATGTCTCCAATACCATGTCATTATAAAGGATGTGATGGTGTGTAAAACCTATAAAGTATGTGCAGTAGCACCTTCTAACTGTGAAGGATGTGATGAATCTATAAAGTATGTAGATTAGTATGTTGTCACCGTCAAGGATGTTATGGTGTGTAGAGTCTGTAAAGTATGCAGACTAATATGTTGTCACTTTCAGGGATGTTACGGTGTGTAGAGTCTGTAAAGTATGCAGATTAGTATGTTGTCACTTTCAAGGATGTTACGGTGTGTAGAGTCTGTAAAGTATGCAGATTAGTATGTTGTCACTTTCAAGGATGTTATGGTGTGTAGAGTCTGTAAAGTATGTGGACTAGTATGTTGTCACCGTCAAGGATGTTATGGTGTGTAGAGTCAGTAAAGTATGCAGACTAGTATGTTGTCACCGTCAAGGATTTTATGGTGTGTAGAGTCAGTAAAGTATGCAGACTAGTATGTTGTCACCGTCAAGGATGTTATGGTGTGTAGAGTCTGTAAAGTATGTGGACTAGTATGTTGTCACCGTCAAGGATGTTATGGTGTGTAGAGTCTGTAAAGTATGCAGACTAGTATGTTGTCACCGTCAAGGATGTTATGGTGTGTAGAGTCTGTAAAGTATGTGGACTAGTATGTTGTCACCGTCAAGGATGTTATGGTGTGTAGAGTCTGTAAAGTATGTGGACTAGTATGTTGTCACCGTCAAGGATGTTATGGTGTGTAGAGTCTGTAAAGTATGCAGTCTAGTATGTTGTCACCGTCAAGGATGTTATGGTGTGTAGAGTCAGTAAAGTATGCAGACTAGTATGTTGTCACCGTCAAGGATGTTATGGTGTGTAGAGTCTGTAAAGTATGTGGACTAGTATGTTGTCACCGTCAAGGATGTTATGGTGTGTAGAGTCAGTAAAGTATACAGACTAGTATGTTGTCACCGTCAAGGATGTTATGGTGTGTAGAGTCAGTAAAGTATGCAGACTAGTATGTTTTCACCGTCAATGATGTTATGGTGTGTAGAGTCAGTAAAGTATACAGACTAGTATGTTGTCACCGTCAAGGATGTTATGGTGTGTAGAGTCAGTAAAGTATGCAGACTAGTATATTTTCACCGTTAATGATGTTATGGTGTGTAGACTCAGTAAAGTATACAGACTAGTATGTTTTCACCGTCAATGATGTTATGGTGTGTAGAGTCAGTAAAGTATACAGACTAGTATGTTGTCACCGTCAAGGATGTTACGGTGTGTAGAGTCAGTAAAGTATGCAGACTAGTATGTTGTCACCGTCAAGGATGTTACGGTGTGTAGAGTCTGTAAAGTATGCAGACTAGTATGTTGTCACCGTCAAGGATGTTATGGTGTGTAGAGTCAGTAAAGTATGCAGACTAGTATGTTGTCACCGTCAAGGATGTTATGGTGTGTAGAGTCTGTAAAGTATGTGGACTAGTATGTTGTCACCGTCAAGGATGTTATGGTGTGTAGAGTCTGTAAAGTATGCAGACTAGTATGTTGTCACCGTCAAGGATGTTATGGTGTGTAGAGTCTGTAAAGTATGTGGACTAGTATGTTGTCACTTTCAAGGATGTTATGGTGTGTAGAGTCTGTAAAGTATGCAGACTAGTATGTTGTCACTTTTAAGGATGTTATAGTGTGTAGAGTCAGTAAAGTATGCAGACTAGTATGTTGTCACCGTCAAGGATGTTATGGTATGTAGAGTCTGTAAAGTATGCAGACTAGTATGTTGTCACCGTCAAGGATGTTATGGTGTGTAGAGTCAGTAAAGTATACAGACTAGTATGTTGTCACCGTCAAGGATGTTATGGTGTGTAGAGTCAGTAAAGTATGCAAACTAGTATGTTGTCACTTTCAGGGATGTTACGGTGTGTAGAGTCTGTAAAGTATGCAGATTAGTATGTTGTCACTTTCAGGGATGTTATGGTGTGTAGAGTCTGTAAAGTATGTGGACTAGTATGTTGTCACCGTCAAGGATGTTATGGTGTGTAGAGTCTGTAAAGTATGTGGACTAGTATTTTGTTACTGTGAAGAATGTGATGGTATGAAGAGACACTAAAGTATTTGGAATGGTACGTTGTCTCTCTGAAGGATGTTATGGTATGTAGTCTGTAAGGTGTGTGGAATTTGCAATGCTTAATGTATAATGAACAATACACTAACATTGGAGTACATTTGAAATGTTGTTTTTTGGTTTTGGTGAATTTCTAGCAAAAGTAATATATTAGCATGTTTGTTAGTAAACGTTTTTTATAATTTTTTTTTATGTTCAACTGATTCATGTGTTTGACTGCTGATATAATCTCGAAACTGAGAAAGATTATCTGAGATAAGGTTAAAGTATTGTCTACATACCTACATTAGTGACGATCTTCTGGCCATTGTTTTTTCTTTATAAAAGAAAAAGTCTGACTAAAAAACGTATCAATAGCCACGCCATCAGTCTGACCGCAGAAAATGCAATTTATTATTTTCATCAATTTAAAATGTGATTTTACACTTTTAAGGATCTTAGTTATTGCCAAAAAATAAGTCAACCCTTAAGTATGGTTTATTCTAAAGGCCCATTATTACGGCTGTTTCAGTAAACTCTGCTGTTAGAGCTGACTTGTCTTATTTCACTGGAAACTTTAACTGTGTTTTTCTACCTGTATTCATTAGTGATATCATTCTTCAAAATTCGGTAAACGTGAGATTCAGCATTATACAGACATTTTCCTCATACCCTAATTTTCATACATACTTTTTTCATTTGAATGCGTGATAGTCTGATTTTTATATATTTTTTTCTGGTTGACTACGTGATATTCTGGTTGTGATACATGTTTTTATCCGTTTGACTACGTGATTGTCTGGTTGTGATATGTTTTTATCCGGTTGACTACGTGATTGTCTGGTTGTGATATGTTTCTTTCCGGTTTAATTTCGTGTTTGTGCACTTACACTGTCATTCTACAGAAACTAGAGAAATCATTTTTAAAAATTGTTTGTAATCACAGTTACCATTATTAGAAGAATTCAGAGACACACCACTAATAAGTAAATTCCTACTTGAATTTTTATATACACAGAATATTAACTAATATTTATATCCTGTGTTCCTGTATTAAACTAATATTTATATCCCGTGTTCCTGTATTAAACTGATATTTATATTCCGTATATCTGTATTAAACCCCTGAAATGTTTTTTTTTTTAATGAAATACGTGTCCTTAGAGGGACCAATACAAACAAATTATTAATTTTTGTGATTGTTTGTTTCTAGTTACGCACAAAACTACACAAAAGGTTATCTTTTCTCTGTTCATCACGGGTAATGAAATCCACTTTTTTAGTGTTGGGAGTGCGAGGACATACCGTTTTGTCACTGGTGACCACGTGTCTGAAAGACTACATTACTTAACATAGCAGCCTACTAAGGAAAAGCGCCATGCTTGGCGAAAGTGACGGATTTATTTGTATCTTTGTGGGTGGTTAATCACCACAGGTCCACTTTAAATGAAAGACCAGTAAATAGCTAACATTGTTTGATCTTTATGTGTTAGAATACACTAAAGTTAATCATCACAAATTTGTTTCATTTCATTTTCACTATATTTTTTTACTTTTATATTTTAAAATATTTATTCTGTTGTTTTTGGAATTTCGCACAAAGCTACTCGAGGGCTATCTGTGCTAGCCGTCCCTAATTTAGTAGTGTAAGACACTGCAGCTAGTCATCACCACCCACCGCCAACTCTTGGGCTACTCTTTTACTAACGAATAGTGGGATTTACCGTCACATTATAACGCCCCCCACGGCTGGGAGGGCGAGCGTGTTTGGGACGACTCGGGCGCGAACCCGCGACCCTCAGATTACGAAGCGCACGCCTTAACGCGCTAGGCCCTATATTTATTCTAAGCTATGAATGTATTATTGTGAGTAACAACACGTTTAATAGTATTAACTTTAAATGTTAAACGTAGTATTATGAAGAACCACAGGTTTAGTAGTATTATCTTTAAGCAATGAACTCATGATTATGAAGAACCACAGGTTTAGTAGTATTAGCTTTAAACAATGAACTCATGATTGTGAAGAACCATATATTTAATCGTATTAACCCTAAAAGATGAGCTGTTGACTCGGATGAACTACCGTGTAAGTAGAGGAGAATGTGTAATCCCGACCAAAGTACATTTACCTATTTACTATATGCAGTGCTGACGTAGGCTTTCGACAAATACCAAATCGTAACACCCTGGGTGTGATAAAACAGACATGATAATGGTTTTGGAATTATTTATACCATCAGCTTTCATAAGTAATGACTGTAGTGGTGTGAAATAAATGAACCAATTGAGGAACGATAGTTTTAGTAGTATTAGCTTTAATGAATATTTATTTAATTTATAATAATAATAGTGTACGTATTAGTTAAGGCATTCATACCTTAACAATTAAATATAAGTTTTTATACTAGCGAAGCATGATTGTCACAAGGTATTAGTATTATATGTTTTAGTTTCATCCATTGGTGACGAGGCTTTATACTCAATACAGATCTCATTAAGCTAGCTGGGATACGACAAACATAATGGTATTTAGATCAGTACTTGTATAAGCCATTTCCTACAAGTGCTATTATATGTATACTTTTTCTGAGCAAGCGAAACACGATTTTATTCAAGTATATTTGTTTTAAGATTTTGATTGTAGGCTTATTATGTTTTTAACGTAAGCGTCTATTCTTTACCAGATGAAGTGTATGAATAATAATAGTTCAGTGATACAATGAAGTGTATGAATAATAATAGTTAAATTATACAATGAAGTGTATGAATAATAATAGTTAAATTATACAATGAAGTGTATGAATAATAATAGTTAAATTATACAATGAAGTGTATGAATAATAATAGTTAAATTATACAATGAAGTGTATGAATAATAATAGTTAAATTATACAATGAAGTGTATGAATAATAATAGTTCAGTTATACAATGAAGTGTATGAATAATAATAGTTCAGTTATACAATGAAGTGTATGAATAATAATAGTTAAATTATACAATGAAGTGTATGAATAATAATAGTTAAATTATACAATGAAGTGTATGAATAATAATAGTTAAAATTATACAATGAAGTGTATGAATAATAATAGTTAAATTATACAATGAAGTGTATGAATAATAATAGTTAAATTATACAATGAAGTGTATGAATAATAATAGTTAAATTATACAATGAAGTGTATGAATAATAATAGTTAAATTATACAATGAAGTGTATGAATAATAATAGTTAAATTATACAATGAAAGTGTATGAATAATAATAGTTAAATTATACAATGAAGTGTATGAATAATAATAGTTCAGTTATACAATAATTGAGGTGTATGAATAATATAAAGTTAAATTCATACAACGAAGTGCATGAATAATAATAGTTAAATCATACAATAGTGGCAGTGTATGAATAATAGTTAAATTATAAAACGAAGTGTATGAATAATAATAGTTCAGTTATACAACGAAATGTATGAATAATAATAGTTCAGTGTACACAATGAAGGTATGAATAATAATAGTTAAATTATACAATGAATGTATGAATAATAATAGTTAAACTATACAATGAAGTGTATGAATAATAATAGTTAAATTATACAATGAAGTTGTATGAATAATAATAGTTAAATTCATACAACGAAGTGTGAATAATAATAGTCCAGTTATACAATGAAGTGTATGAATAATAATAGTTCAGTTATACAATGAAGTGTATGAATAATAATAGTTAAATTATACAATGAAGTGTATGAATAATAATAGTTAAATTATAAAATGAAGTGTATGAATAATAATAGTTCAGTTATACAATGAAGTGTATGAATAATAATAGTTCAGTTATACAATGAAGTGTATGAATAATAATAGTTCAGTTATACAATGAAGTGTATGAATAATAATAGTTCAGTTATACAATGAAGTGTATGAATAATAATAGTTAAATTATACAATGAAGTGTATGAATAATAATAGTTAAATTATACAATGAAGTGTATGAATAATAATAGTTAAATTATACAATGAAGTGTATGAATAATAATAGTTCAGTTATACAATGAAGTGTATGAATAATAATAGTTCAGTTATACAATAAGAGTGTATGAATAATAATAGTTAAATTATACAATGTCCGAACATACAAAGCCACTTGTTGCAACAACTGATATGATTTATTTAGCTTTCCTAAACCTCATCCATATCGCATCCATGGTGTTCTTGGAAAACTGTTATAGACGTTTCTTACTGTTTACAAAAGTTGCTTAAGGGAATTAGAGTAAAGTTTTTAATATTAAAAATATGATAAGTCTAATATTACGTGTTGAAAAATATAATTAATTACCGATTTAAATCTACTTTACAATTTTTAACATATTTGTTGATATTTATAAACTGATAAAGGGCTCTATAGTTGAGAAAGAATATATAGATGTTTCAATGTCACCCGTAAGATAAATTTTAGGGCTTTCTAAATTGCTGGCTTCGATTCCGCTTGGTGGATTACAACGCTGATAGCTTTCTAATTAATAACAACAATACAGCTTAAGAAAAGAGAAATTTAAAATAAAAACTTCTCTTTTTTCTTATAACAATATGTAATGAAATGTGAGACAAAAGAAACAATCTTTGTGGGTATACATATAGCGTCCTCTTTCGGTGTATTTTGGAATCCAATGAGAATAAGCGACAATTCCGTCAGCAATGTATTACCGATTGTTGAGCGAAAGTGGGTCTTCAGAAGGAGCACAAAAACATCTAGAGGCCGACATTCATTTGATGCCCTTATGATCACAAGCAACAGAATATATATCAACACGTTAATCCTAAGGTTGTTCTATTAATAAAATGGTAAGTACAATGCATGTGAGAACTTTTCTTTGTGATTTGTTTATTGTGTTTACAGAAATACTTTATTAAGTAAATATCTTGAACAAAAATGTAATATTATGTTTTATTAAATTAATGTAACTTTACTTTCGTTCATGTTTCTTTCTATTGTATAAATATCACAAAATTACCGCCTGTAAAAGAATAATAAAACTCGTTCCAAAATTAAACTATTCAAAGTTGTGTATCAATAACAAACATTATTCAAATAAAATATTTTGAAACATATTCTAAAGACGGCTGGTATAGGTATTAAAGCTTAAGTTAAAATAATTTTTAATACCTGTATCAATAGTCTTTAGAATACATTCGCTATTTCAATTGGGCTTCTTGTTATCATGAATGTCATACAATAATTCAACAAACAGATTTATCTCAAACTTATTTATAGGTAAAAAATAGTACAGGGAGAATAATACAAAATTGCTTCGGTAAAAACAAAAGAAACATAAAATTATCACATAAGTAGATTTCTTACTAAATTGTTCTCCAATAAAATGTTAGGCGTAAAACTGACTGATATTCAACACTTTTGTAATAACATGTTAGCATAAAACTGACTCATAGCCAAATTGTTATAATAACAACATGTAAGTATTAAAACTTGCTAATGTTAAGCTGTAAGGCATAAAATCGTCTGATATTAAACACAATTGTAATAACATGTTATGGTAGTAAACTGACTGATATTAAACACTGTTGTAATAAGATGTAAGGCGTAAAACTGACTGATATTAAACACTGTGGCAATAACATCTTAGAGTGCAAAATAAGACTGGTGTCAAACACTTGAAATAACATATAAGACATAAAATCGTCTGATATATTAAACACAACTGTAATAACGTGTAATGTGTAAAACTGACTGATATTCAACACTGTTGTAATAACATGTTAGGCGTAAACTGACTGATAATAAATTGTTGTGCATTAACATGTGGGGTTAAACATAATGTTAAGCTGTTGTAATAACATACATACAAGGCATAAAACCGTCTGATATTAAACACTGTTGCAATAATATCTTAGGCGTAACTGGTGTCAAACACTTGAAATAATATGTAATACATCAAAATGACTTATATTAAATATTGTTGTAATAATATGTTAGGCATGAAATTGAATGATATTAAACACTGTTGTATAAACATGTAGGCGTAAAAACAGTCTGATATCAAATGTTTATAATAACATGTAATTCATAAGACCGA